>NW_010191688.1:0-595 GCF_000695765.1 Mesitornis unicolor | reverse complement strand
GGTCCCAGCTGCCTCCTGCTGTGCCTCCCGCTGAAAAGCACAACCCCAAAACAGCGGCCTCCCGGGGTGCTCCCCCCACCCCAACCAGGGCTTTTTTTTCCCCCCAAAATCGCTGCCCCCCGGCGCTTTGACACCAGATCCGGGGTCGCCTTTGGAGAAAGATGGAGCAGATGAGCGCAGGGCCTCATCCAGGACGGCTGAACCTCCCTTCAGTAGAAACGCAGCTTTTGCTTAATTTTATCTTTATTTTTTTAATTATTTTAATTTTTTTTTTCCCCGGTGTGTGCTTAATTTATTAAAATAGTTGCTGTATAATTTATTTTCATAAACTATATTAAAGAAAAATGTTACTAAATGGTAAAAATAAACCAGACTTGCAGGCCAATCTTTCAGAAGAGAGAAAGAAAGAGAGAAAAAAAAAGAAAATGTTTTTGATATAAACACAACAAATGCACTTTTGGGTGTGTTTGGTTATTTTTGGGGTGGGGAAGGGGGGGGGGCCTGGCTGTACCTGGGGGTTTGTCTGTATATATTGTATTAATAGGCATGTTTGGCCTCGTGTGGGGACGTTAGTGACTGCGGCAGGGCTTGGTGG
>NW_010191687.1:232-27774 GCF_000695765.1 Mesitornis unicolor | reverse complement strand
CTGCCCTTCCTGAACCCATGTTGACTGGGCTCAATGTCACACCCTAGGACTCCTGTTCATCCCATGACAGCTTAGTTACTTTAAAAACCTTTAATTGAAGGAATTTGATCAATAAGTTTTTGGGAAACAGGTGTCCTTTGTTAATCAGATCACTTTAATCATTGTGTTCACTGGTGGCTTCAAATGGTTGTAATTAACTTGTGGGGCAGTGGCTTACAACATGCACATGGACCACCTTCCAATATTTAATATTTGTGTATTAATGTGTTGTTTTCTAACATCTGTATTACTGGTTTAGTCTCCATAACTTGAAACTGACGTAAGCCAGTGAAGAATGAGTCTCAGTGCTTTTACCAAGCAGATAGCAGAAGCAAAAACTGAGAGAAGAAAAGATAAAATAGATATGAAAGAGGAAAAAATTGAAAATAGCATCACATCTCAAAAGAAAAATGAGATGGAGCAGCACTTTGCTGTAAAAGAGCAGGTGCATGTTGAAAGTCCTTCAGGTGTTTTTGACCATCATGTCTTTGTTTAAATAACATCACTGAAACGATGCCAGTTCATTCCAGCCAAGTATCTTTCTGCTGGATATTTGGGATGGCTTTAGCCACTTCTTTCTCCCTTCTTCCTCCCATCCACACATTGCTGTTCTTCCTTAGCTTTTGATAATGATGCTATGTGTGGCAGAGATTTGAGGAATAGAATTCTCTATTATTGTTGCAATGCTTAGTTTTAAGGCAACGTCTTGTATATGCCATGCAGTACGAAAAATTAATCTGTTGAATAGTAGTCCTTTCTTTTTCAGATAAGAGAAAATCTGAGTAGAACACACTAGCCTAACTTCCAGAAGTGCTCGGAATATATGGTTTCAATTATGTTCACAGTAGTGCTCAGCACTTCTGAGATTTGGTCTATTAATACCTGAAACCAACAGGAGGAAGTTGATATTAGTGGAAAATTTGAAGTGTGCTCCCAAGCGAAGATCTCTTAACAAAAAGTCCCTTAATTATTAACAAAATTATTCAACTCCTAAAATACTTAAATTCTCTAATTCATGTTATGGTGGTCATCTCGCTGTTATGTTTTGTATGGGCAATTGTACCTCAGCTCATGATGTCAGAGATTCAAAAGCATCACCATAGCAGACAATGTATTTAAATAGCTAAATCCATTCTTTTGCGTAGAATTCATTTGGAAACTGTGGCTCACAGTAAGAGCAAGGATATCATTGTATGTAGTGAGGGTGAGCTAACTCTTGTCCCAGGTAACATATTGTGTGCTACAGCTCAGAGAAGAGCTATGAGCACCTGCAACAGTGTTCAGAAGCTCATCTTGGTTCCATTCAGGTGTCTCATTTGAGCCAGGATCTGTAAAATCAGAAACAGCCTCAGGCTTGTTTGTTGTGATGGCTGCTTTTTCATAGCAGTTCGGAATTGTCTGTGATGAAGGTTAAAGAATGTGATTGAATTCACATGCCTGTGGGTATCTGAAATGCAGGATTATTTGTTGGGATCCTATTGTGAAATGTGACATTGTACAGGTGACGTACATTTACAGGGAATTAGTACATGATGGATAATGTCTCCTGAGAGAAACTATGTGGACAGCTTGCTTTAACCTTAACAGGAGAGGCTAGCATGACTTGCACTACTGGACCATTATTATGAACAGACTTCTGATTATTTATCTTATCATGACTACTATGTAACAAGCAGAGATTTCCTTTCATACCCTTGCTAGGATGATTTGTAAAATTGAAACAAATTTTTACAGTTTTTCTTCTATGTAACAGGTAGGCAAAATGGTAATCAATAAATATTTATAAAAAGAATAGACACACTGGTTTGATAAGGCACTGTATTCTACACTGAGGTTATTGGAGATGATGTAACTTGGAACAAACAGGATGATGGTATCAAGGGCCAAGAAAATAAAAAAGATGTTGAGTATTCCAGGTAAGACAAATGAAAGAGCACAAGCTCCTATTTTTAAGTCCCCAAATCCTCTCACTTTCAGTTCTTCCTCTCTGAAGAAAGAACATACATATAACTGGGCTGAACAAGAAGCTGGACAATTTTAACCACAAAGTTACATATATTTGTTTTTTCACCTCTCTCGTAAAATATGAAATCAGGATTACCATGCTGTTGATAGCATAGTAATGGAGTCAATAACTGTACTTACATCTACTTTTTATTGCATAATTTGCTAGATGTCGTAGCAGAAATTAGGGGTTTAACTGCACTTTTTTCCTAAGTATGAATGGAGTTCTTTTGACTTTCTTTAGAATCTCAGTTTTCTGGTAAGCAGAAAATAAGCCAGCTATCGAAATATTACGTTGAGTGTTATTCTTGTTGCATGCTTGCTAGTGGGGTGCTGAAGTCACATTTTGTTTCAGAAAAAAGGTTTATAAGCAACTGAGAATATACTCTATCCAAATTACATTATCTGATGTTTCTGTAACAGAACATGGCTTTGCATTTTTCTTTTTGTGGGAATTTGAAGTTGTAAATCTTCCTGCTTAGTCTTAGTCCCTGCTTTCCCAGAAATTTGTTTTGCTAGGCAGAGGAGTGCTTTGTACTCTGTGGTCTCCTGGGGGTATCCACTTGAATTTTCAGTTTATTATAATTTGCTTTCTTTGTTGACTCTTAATTTAATTTCATCATAACTTGGCATGTTGTTTAGCTGCTATTTCCCAAGGTCTGCAGCTCCCCTGCCCTGGTCATGTCACTTTTGGTTAAGCAGTTGCAAAGCCCTTTACCCAGCTTCTAAAGGGTAAAAGTCAAAAATCAATAATGTGCCAGTCCTCCCCAAGTGCAGTAGCAGTCAGAGGTAAATGAATGATTAAACATGATGAATAACAGTGTAATGGAAGATGCAAAGTAGGGAAAAGTGCTCATTTTAGCCTAAACTCAGAGATTTATTGCTGAGTACTACAAATAATGGAATCATCAATCTTCCAAGGACTAAAAAAGGCATCTGCTGCAGCTGGTTTAAAATGCAGTGAAAGAAATCTTGCTTCCCCATCATTGCCTGTTGTGGTCCAGTTATTGTGTAGTATTGAACACATGCTGCATCAGAAAATCAGTCTGTCAACTTGGTAGTTAAAATTGGGTGCTTCTTGTACAGTTTAAATTTGTTAGACCATTTGGCAGAGAAGAAAAAATAGTCATTATCAATTGCTATGAATATGCTTACAAGGATGCCAATATTAAAATGTGTAAATGGTACCAAATGACTGACATAGATCAGTTTTGTAAGAAGGGACTGAAATAGTAATTCATACTTTTTAAAACAAGAGGAAAAAGGAATATTGCTTAGAGTGAAGAGATAAACTTTTCAAGGGTATAAGGCAAAGAAGGTAATTGAAAAGTTAAAGCCGCCTACGAGGCAATGGGAATAATTTAATGATAGATATTCAACAGTGCCTGGTGTTTCTAAGCTAATTCTTCGCTTGGCTATTGATAAAGAGGAGTAGCTAGAAACTAAACAGTTTTCCTTACCTTGCTCACCAAAGAAGAATAAAACGTACAGAAATGGAGTGTGCCAGTACTACATAATTAGAAAAGGTTTGTCTGTTTGTAGTTGTAGCCTCTCAAAGTTAAAGTAGTCCATATTGGAGAAAAACCTTCCAGGACAGCCCAGCTCCTGCAGGAAACTGTGCTATGGATTTCAGTCACGATCCTATATTTTAAGAGTTTTAAATGATCAGCCTAGCAAAGAGTAACGTCTCAGGTATCTTCGAGCCATCCCTACATCCTGAAGTACATCTGCATTGCTGAAGGTGTGTGCGTATGAACAGGCTCTGGGAAGTGCAGAAACCTTTTTCTGGGGCAGACGCAATAGCAGGAAGTGCCCAAGGACTCTGTGATGTAGCACAGAGCAGCATCTCCACAGAGGTGGGGCTGCAGCCACCCCTTTCCATGAATTGATCTCTTCTGGCGAACTGAAGACTTTTAAAAGCTCTTCATTTGGTAGAAAAAATAAAGCAGTAGTGAAGCTTCTGGTTTTTCTTTTCATCTTTGAATAAACTAAAACTTGGTCTTAGGACTTGCTCTGACTTTAGTTTGAGAAGAGTTAGTAACTTCAACTACTCTGAATTCAGGAACTGATCGTTATCTTAGTTTTAGTACCAACTGCTCACACAGGTACATTCTAGATGTTTAAATTAATCCTGTGGTTTTTAATGGGTTGCATCATCACTCTGCTGGATTTCATTATCACCATCATGTCTCTTGTGTATGCTTTCCTGCTTCTTCCTTAATATCCTTTAACTTTGAGATCTCTTCACTCCTTGTATTTCCCATGACCTATTAGCTCTTCAGAGAAATTTCTGCTCTGATCTGTTACTCTCTTGCACTCTTCTCACCCCAAGTACTCAGATGGAATCCACTTATCTTACAACTATCTCTTTTGGAGAATTCGTGTCTCCTCTGGAACTCGAGAGATGCTGTACATCTAATTTCATCTGGTGGTTCTGATATCTGATTCACTTTCACAGTGAGGTCATGAAGCTGGCACAGAATGGCCTGCAGCCATTGTGTATCCCTAGATCCCTTGCCCAGTGACATTTCTCAGCAGTCTGGCAGTGACCTCTTTTCATTTATTACACATACTATTAATTTGCCGTGGGGTCTGGTATTGATCTTTCAGTCCTATTAAAATTAACTATTTTAATTTTAACCCTTTTTCCTTGGAAGAACAGAACTTGTATCCTGAGGTGTTTCCCAATTGCTATCAAGTAGTTAATTCACCCCTTTTTAATATTCTTGTCTGAACTATGGTGCAAGAAATAAAAAGAAGCTTTCTTGAAGAGCTTGCAAAAGCACTGTCAGAAACAGTATTCTACCAGCAAAGGGAAGGAAGACGGTGCAAACAAAGACGGCACTGTGACTGATCTGCTTCCTAATCCTGCTGAGTAGGGCGTTATCTGTGTGTGTGGGCAGTTCATTTATGTTTGATGTGATCAGTCAGGCCGCATCATTAAACTCCTAGGTCCATTTGAATGGGAACCGTACTGTATTAAATTTTATTACGCGCAGCCTGTCAGTTCTTGTTGGTTTTCATTCTCTGCCTGATTCTTTCTTTCTTTCTCATCTTTTTTGGCTTTTGCTGCCTTTTGGAGCCGTTTTAGGGGAAGCGATCTAAACACATGGATTTATTTACTGTCTGTATGGACATTTTAGATTTATTTGATCCATCTTATTTATTCCTGTCTTTCTGCCAGTTTGGAATGTAGCTGCGACGAATACGTTCTGGCAGACACATTCTTGGGTTGAAGAAGTGTAGTTCACTCTGTCAGTGAACTAACACTGGGGATACTCTTCATGTAAGATAATTTAAAAAAAATTAAAACAAAACACTAGATTTCTAATTTCAGAAAACAAAACCTGTATCCTGCTGTAGTGTATCTTAATTCCCTTCCCTGACAGGTGTGGAATTTGAAGGTAGACCAATGTTCTTGCTAGAAGCTCTGGGACTATGGCCGATGCTGCAGCTCAGGCCATCAAATTTTCTGCCTTCAGCAGTGAAATAAGTTGTCAGCTGAACTTCTCTCAACTATTGTATCTTTTAACCTTTATTAATTTTAGTGAGTAGTGACTTACATGAGCTTTGACCACTTTTCTTCTGAGGTGAAGAGTGCCTGGAGAAGTCTTGCTCCCCATTGCATTTGGTTTATCACCTCCATGCCTCACTGTGGCAGCAGAGAGGATGGAAAAGCAAAGTCAGAGGGCTGTGGGCACTGTTAAGATACAGACTTTTAAGTTGGACACATGGAGTTCCTCAGTTCTCCTGAGAGCTGCAGCTTCATTCTGTAAGGCTTAACCTGGGTGTGAAGGTTCTTGCAGAAAGACTTCCCTAAAGCAAGGACAAGTCCTTATAACGTTGGACCCTGCAAAGACAGACCAGTGCCAAGCAAGTGACATCAAAACTGAGCAATGGACTCTTCCTATCATGAGGAAAGGCTTTTCTTCTCACAGAAGCTCTTTCAGTGTTCTGCGTTAGACTCTGCGACAAATGATGTATTTTACAAACACTTGGACCACTTGTGAGGCCCAGTATTGGGCTGTAGCAGAACAGTCTGACTTGCACTCCACAGACCCTCACTTTGAGGGCTTAGAGTCTGACCAGGCAAAAGAAATGTGTTCCGTCTTTTCCTCTCAAAGGGCTTGCTCTGTATTAAAGTATAAGGAGTGCTTCAGGCAATCTGTGACCAGATGAAAGGCACTCTTCATTCCCTATGCAACTGAATCATTAGGGGATTAGATGTATAAATAGGAAAATACTTGTTTGTTCTAGAGTGACACTGATTTATCAAGACTCAGGTGAATATTATATCTCTTATCTGAAACTAGCCAGGGAGAATCCTGTGCACCGCCATGAGAGGGTACACCCCTGCACAGTTCTTCCTGGAAAGGCTGTAAGTGGCTTGCAAGGAACTCCTTAAAGCAGAATCTTTCTCCGCAAGCATTATAGAAGAAAAGATTTCTTATTCAAACTCCATTTGAGGATATTGCAATAGCTAAATGAAAATTTATATATTAAAATAAAAATATTTAAAAATTCATTATATTTTACTTTCCAAGCTTGAGAAACAGGAAAAATATGGGTTTCTTTTCCTTAGGTCACACACTGATTTTGTACAAACTATCCTTTCTCAACACAGGCGCTGAATATCAATCACCAGTTTACAGAGTTGAGACAGAGAGGAAGAGAGCAGGTTAGAACTTTAATTCTCAAACTCTCCCTTCTGCTCTGTAGTGCTGGTATTTCTGTGCTTTTAGTATAGGACCAAAGGTTTTCTTTAACCCTCTGACTGTGCATGTCAGGTGTGGGGGGCTGGAGAGAGCCTGTGACACTCTACAAGGAACAGTATGCTTGTCTCTGCCAGCAGCTCCGTGTTGTGCCACCATGTCTGTTATGTGATATAAAGCACAAAGGAAGGAGACCTTTCTCACTTTCATTCTGAGGCTGCTCCCACCCCTTTCTATGCATCTGAATTCATAAGGGCACAGGGAAATTGATAAGTATTAGCTAAAAAAGTAGGCAGAGCTCAGCCTTCACTATCAAAGGCAGCATCGTGTGTTGCTTATCTCTGCTCACCCTGAGGAGTGTTGTGATGAAACCAGCATTTTACAGGGTCTTGATATCTAGCAGCTATGGTGAATAGCAGGGGTTACAATTGGCTCCTATTAATCTTCTCTGTCATTAATAACTGCACTTCTACAGGTAAGCATCTTGGAAACATAGCATAGGTTTTCCTTGTGTTCCTTGGACAAACACAGTTAAGATTAAATCTCAGGTGTTAAGTCAGCTTACTTAATGATAAACTACCAAATGTTGTGATTATCATTACCTGTGAAAGTTGAGTTTTATTCTTTCCCCTGTGCAGATAAAGTGTATATTTTGTCTGCAGCAGAAGTTGCTTGATAGCAACCTTTTCTCTCCTCAAGGCAAGTTCTTTCTGTGCATATAGGGAAATAGTTTTTATTAAAACCCTTACTGCTTATTTGGACTGACTGGCTTCATGAAATCTCAGACAACACGGTAACCATGCCAGTCATACCCTGTTCATCTTCTCTCAGAATGACTCATGTGCTCAAAATTGCTGCAAGCAAGACACTAAAATCACTCAGCAGTTGGCAAACAGAAGGTTTCTTATGAAGTATGAAACAAATTTCCTTCCTCAAAGTTCCCTACTGATACTCCTGAAAAAAACATGAGATTCATGTGATGACTGGAAAGCATGTTAAAATTTGTCTGTGCTGGCATTGTTTGTGTGGGAAGTTGCTACTGAATCAGTTCTGGCACCATTCTAAACAGCCTAAACTTCTGTTTTGTATGAAAGGTATTGTTATACATAAGAGAGAGTTCTAACAGAAGATTTGTTAGATAAGAAATTTCTCATTCTTTCTATGTTGGTGATCAGCTCATCTGGAATAAAACTTCTGGAACTCCTGATTGAGAAAGGTTTGTATTAATGTACTTCTCCATACAGCAGAATGAGCATTTGATCAGTTTATGCTGTTCTCTCCTCCTAGGCAATAATGTTTTATTTACTCTGTAACAATTTATTTACCTCATTTTACTAGAAGAGTCTCACTCTGTGTACTCTTTATGATCCAACTTCATTTCAGTTCATTATATAGTTTTACTGATTTGCACACACCTTCAAAATCAGAAGAGTTACAGTTCTAAGCTGAATGCCTCTTGCTATTGAAAGTCAACTGCATCTTCACTGCTGTTCATCTCGGGAGCTGCTTCAGGAGTTCCTCATGTTCAGTTGCCACCTTACAGTGCTGACGTCAGTTGCATTAAAAACACATTGGAACAGACGTTGCTTCAAAATCCTTAGTAACGACAGGACATTTTCGCAAATCCAGCATCCATTAATCACACAGTGGATGTTATTTCAACACCAAAGGCTAGAAGAGAGTGGCTATACATCTTCATTGGTGCTCATCTGTCAGTCTTAGCACACCAGTATCAGTGGCTTTTACTCAATATGCAACAGTAGGAACCTGTATCAGGAGGGGCAGACTGTTCTGAGGAATCATAATTATTCTGATGGTTATTCTAAAAGTTGGCTTGTCAGGTCCCTTATTTATATTTAAAAAGACTGTAGGACTTCTTTGAGCATAATTTAGTGAATGCTCAATTCATTTTAAGTTTGGGGAAGTTTTTAATCTTCTGAAGCCTTAAATAATTAAGAAAAATAATTTTAACATACACCTATTGACTTTCTAGCTACTACCAAATGACTTGAAATAAATAAATCATGAAAACAGCCTGATACCTCACAGACAAATGTGTGCATTGATGAGGAGTGAAGGAGTTGATTCAGTTAGGGTAGCAGTGAGTGCTGTTGGAAATGACAGGTATGTGCAAAAATGCAAGCCTGGCATTTCAGACTCCCCTCTAACAAATACCAGTACATTTCAAAGGGCATTTGAAATGGGTTTCTTTTTTTACAGGTGCATTACACCTTACAGCTGTTAGGGTTTTTTTGGTAGTATTTTATCTTCTAATGATGAATTTATAGATCAGAAAAGCCAAAAGGGACTATATTTTATTCAAGGCTTAAAGTTGCCAAGTCCCACAGAAATACATAAAAAGATGCAGTCTCTGCTCTCATCTAATTTAATTGCAAACAAGTGCTGAGACTGGAGGACAAACAATATCTGTTGAATTATCTGCTTTCTATGTGGCTTTCTACATAAACCTTCCCTCTAACAAGGCTTCCACTGTGTTTTTCTTTTTTTCTTTTAAGGTAACAAGACTCTTGATTAGATGTACCATTAAAACAAGGAAATAGTCAATATATAACATGAATTTACTATCTAAGTCAGAATATGGACAATAGCCTGTCAAGTAGGGCTTCACAGTTGCCTCATAAGGCCATTATATGTACTATGCTTGCTGTTATGCCTGCTCACAGCAGCATGGTTTCTAGGAGTATAAACAGATTAGTATTTTTTCTCTTAAAATATCTGGCATGTATTCACCATCTGAATCCCTGGAGTGCCTGATAAATATGCAATATCAGGCTCATTTCTTTAAAGAAACATTGGCACTTACTCTGTGCTGCTTTGAAATAAAAAGCTTTTCTCCTTTAGCTGTTTAAGAAAAAGATGACCCCCAAAACTTAAAAAACTCTGTTTCTGAAATACATAAACCTGTCTGTTTTGTGATTTGTTCCTGTTTTCCTTTTTTTTTTCTATTTATTTGTTTTAGAAATGAACAGTTAAAGGGTTCGTTTATTTTGTACTGGAATTTTCCAAATTAGAGTTTCACAGAATATCTTGCCTATAAACTATGGCTTATTTATTGAGCTTGTCAGCTCACATTTCCTTTGAAAGCTCAAAACTGGTAGATGCCATGTTTTTCCCTCAGTGCAGTATGTGATGCTATTTGCTTCTGGAGAGGTTCACAGGACAAGCTATGATTCACTTTTTTTTTAAAATTTCATGAGATGTACAGGATTTCAAGAGGATTTAAAAAAAAATCCCAGTTTTGCGTCAGTTCAGACACACCCCCTCATTTTTATTCACATTAAGCAGCTTCTAAAGTAGAAAGTGTATTTGTAACCTATACTTATATCTAGGTATCCAGCTATGTAAGGAAACATCCTTGTGCTCTAAAAACCCTGTGTTGTGCCTTGTGACCCAGGTGAACAGCTGTAGTTACAAACAGGAAAAAATGCATCCACATTTCTAGTGGATGTGCTTCCTGGTGTTGCAGCAGCAAAGTGTGTGCCTGGCATCCTATTCTGTTGAGAATTGCTAATGAAGGGACCCAGCAGCATACTGGGTATATAACCAGATATAACCCAGCTGGTTTCCCTACCATTTAAAATAACAGTATAACCCTATCTGCTTGGTCATGTTGATGAGTTAGGTTTGTCCAAGGAGCTTGGAAAGGTGAGCAGATTCCTGCACACAGTCAAACCTCGTGTGCTAAGTTCTACAGAGCTCAGAATAAAATCCTATTTACAGCCTTACCGCATGAGTTCTGTTATGTTAAAAGTACTTTCTGTTCTATTTTCTACTTTTCAGGTGATCCTTCATTTGGAAATCAAGTGTTTTGGCCCTCTTTCTAAGCAATAGTGTAAGCAATATCAGAGGCTTGAAATATGCTTAGTTTTGAACTATAATGCATATGAATAAGGAGGAAATCTTGTAGTCTAGTAATTAGGTATGTGGCTCGTTTAAAAATGTTTTACATTCATGTGTAATTGTAAAGAAAAGTGCTTCTGTAAAGAGCAGAGGTACTTAGGATGGCAGACAGTTGTTACGTGTTAGATGAGTAACAATCAACTATTCAGAAACTGTAAGCTAGTGTTTCCTAAAATGCTGTAGTTTGAATTAGGTCTGACTGGAAGAATATGAGCTTATACAATGTGGCCTCTGTGTACAAGGGTTTGTTTCTTCAGCTCTTTTTAAGGTGAAAGTTCATGGATTCAGCATACCCTGAGTATTTGCAGTGTACCAAATATGCTAGAGAAACAATAAAAGGAGAAGAGAACTGAAGAATAAGAATAGATGGGAAGATGTGCAAGTAACTAGCTAAATATGGATAAACACTTGTCAAGGCATTCTGATAAAGCCTTCACTTTGACAGATAAAGATGAGAGAACATCAGGGGAGGTGCCGTTGATATGAGCTTTGTGCTGCTTTGCAGACTGCACCAATTTTGGGTGTACTATAAATTTATGACTTGTCTAGAAATCTGGAGCAAATGTGTTGGAAAGATGAGATCATTTGTCATATCCCAGAATACAGCAAGCCTTATAGCTCTCAGGTTTGCTGACCTTAGGTGACTCAAATTTTGGAATGGCTTTTTTTAAAGTGTTTGAAAACATTCTGTTCCTGTCTTGATTCTTACACCATTTGGATCAGCAGAAAGAGCATCTTCCAGTGTGCTGTCACTTAATAACAGTTGTCCTTTGGGTTATTTCTCTTATTCGTCCTCAGTTTAGGTATAGAAGTGGATGTGCAATGCAGTCCTTGCTTTCAGTAGATTTGTCTTTTTGATTTAAAGATACGTTGGATCAGATTTTTATTACTAAAAGGAACTTTGTTGTGCACTTTGTTCTTAATGGAGTGGAGGCTTGAATTTATTTATTTTTTTACCAGGGAAAGGTATTGTCAGAAAAACAAGAAGAATTGGGAATTCTTGATCCTTGTTCCCTTTACTCTGCATGTATATGACTGTTTGTTACTCCATGCACGAAGGGAGATGGAAAGCATTACATTCAAGTGTTTTGCACTCTTAGCTACTTCAAGTAGAGGTTAGGTACTGGTGCTCTCTCATGAATCCCATAGTGGTTTTGAACAGATGACCACCTTCTTACACTGTCTTCTCTGAAAAAAAGGGAGCGTAAGAGTGGTCAGGCACAAAAGTTCCAGGACTGAAAACTGGATAACTTAGCAAACTGTTAAAGGAGCAAAACTGTGTAATTTATGAGAATGTGTTTGAAATTGTCAAACTTGCAAGGTTCAGGTTAGTCACTGCTGCCCATGTTTGTTTGTGTGCCTGAACTGTTTTTCTGGGGACTAGAGGTTTACAATTTTGGGATTCTGAAATTTTGCCTCATGTTTTTTTCCTGTTTGCCTTTGAAACTATTGATAAAAACACTGAACCTTACTTAGGAAATGCTGTTCTGTAGTAGTGCTTCTTTAAACACTTGCCGACGGCAGAACATAGTAAGTCTCTATTTAGATGCCACCATGTAGTACTGTTGTATTGGCAAGATCACATCAGGTGGGTGTAGAAGATTTTGAGTGTTTTCAGCTGTGCATGAAGTTTATGAAGAAATACTGGCAGCAACATAGGTAGATGTAAACTAAGATGATACTTTAGTATTCCATTCATTTTCTTTTAAGTGCATTCTATGTAGTCTAAAAACACTGTGTGTATTTGATACTATTTTCCTAACCTCTTACTTCCACAGAAAATCTGTAATCATACATATTATTTCAGTTTATGGGATTAAAGAGGATGGCTAACTGAAGAGAGGGAGGAAACTCAGGTTACTAACTACTTCTTCTACCTGCTTATCTCTTCTTTCTAGGAATATTTACTTATCTAGGTTTAGTTGACGTCTCTGTCTAGTAATATGAATTGCTTTTTCCAGCCTGGCTTTCCACTTGCAATTGCTTGCCTTCAATGTTAGAATATGCTGTTTTCCCACTGCCTATAGATCAACTGAGAGAATGAGTCCAGTACTAGACAGACTGCATCCCATAGAGTTTCTGAATTATGGGAAGTAAATGTGACAAGGAGGAAAAGTGTGAGCTGAACGGCAGTACACATTATAGTGGTATGAAATATCTAACATCTACAAGTCTAAATTTTTAAGGAAGCTTTCAGAGAGAGAGATGAAAACAGTTTGACTTTTGTCCATTCTGTGTATTACTAGTGGCTATCAACGTTGAAAATTACTTTGTTACTGTTATACTTCTCAGATTTACTGGTTGCTTTCTGTTACTTTTGACCATATTCTGAATGAATTCAAGGAGTACTGCGAGAGCAAGGTGCCTTTTGTGGTCACAAACATATGAAGCAATGATTTAAAATCGTAATAAACAAACATGTATCTTCCTGCTTGAAGACGCTCACTGAGTCACCCACTTGAACTTCATCCCGTTCCCCAGTAATAGTTACTTAATAATCTGCTTGACCTTTGGTAAGTCATGGTTAGACTGTTCCTATTTGTATTACGAAGAGAAGGTAAAAAGTATTAATAAAGCTGTAAATATAAAAGGTACTGGAGATTATTTACAAGCTTTTGAGGATGCATTACTGTTGATTTATGAAGTTATTAAAATTTATTAGTTGCTAAATGCATGTGAGTGTTGTCCAAATTTTTGCAAACAGTTTCTTCACTGAGATCAAGATAGTTGAGATTTGAGTGTTACCTGTGTTTGTCATGTAGCTTCATATGTGTGTTTAGTATTGAATTTCAGTGTTGTGTGAGTATTGGTATGTCTGAAATTATGTGAAAATGCAAGCTTCAAAGTATACACATGTGAATTGTACTTGAAAAATTCATGCTGCTGTATTTAATTTGTCTGTTGTAGTTCAATCTTTTTAACTGAAGAACTGCTGCAAAGCTATTCAAGTCACTCAGCATTTATTTTTAGAGCTGTAGGTCAGCAAGAGAGCTTCTAATGCTCTGTTATAGCAGAGATAGTGGTATTATGCTTCATCGTAGCTACCAACATCAATCTCATATGCAGCTAATACTATGCCCCCAGGAATAGCCATCCTTACTGTAATCCTTAGAATTTACAATTATGTGTCAGAATGGGGACAAAATATTTCAATGCTCAAATTGCAGGAGGATTCATCATCATATAAACACAGATGTAGAATGAGCTGTAAGACTGTTTTTAAATGCAATACACTTCAGGTTGTAAAAATTAGGGAAGTTGGTTATTTTAATCTTGCATAATAGTTCTGCTAAGCATAAACTACAGTTTTATGTACATGGCCTCAGACCAGTGTAGTCGGACCACTTATATTATGATCTCTATTTCAGTAGAATTGGTGTGGGGGAAAGCACCAAGACAACAGGTTGTTTGTCATAGAGGTGACGGAGAGAGGGGACGTTCAGGGACTGGCATGTATCTTAGGTTAAATCAAAAGCAGCTAGACAAAGTTTAAAAATTGAACTTCAGTCAATAGTATTTCTCTGAGCATTATAACTATTTGCCACAGTATTTAATTGTTCCCTTGCATTAAACTTACCAAGCTACTAAGAACCTGAAGTTTCTAACTTAGCTTGGTTCACCACTATTATAGTCACTGTGCAGGTCTAATGAACTTTTCCCTGAAATCACTTTTGTCAGACTTAACAGTGAGAAGATAAGGAGATCAGCACATTGTAAACTGAAGGAAGAGAAATACATGCTATGAACTTTTTGAGAAGGCTTCCTGTGACATTACTGTTGTGAAAGGTCTGAGGAGCTCCTGCTTTGTAGCACAGCCTGCAAAATGGAGAGCTTCAGTCTCTGTCTTGTGTTTAGGTCTGATAAGCAAATGTTAACACTCCCACTCTCTAGCTCTGTTTTAAAGCAAGGCGAATAACATTTGTAGTTTGCATTTGTGATCATTAAGATTAGATCTGTGCACTACTGGATTATCTGGAAGTATAAGCTAGATTTAGATCTCTTTTTGCCAGATTGAACCAAGCTCATGATTTATTCTGGTGAACTATGGGAAAAGTGATACCTGATCTAGCACAAAGTCTCTTGGGGTGAAGTTACCCCAACAACAATTTTTAACATATCTGAACTAGCAGAATGGCTTAAAGTCAGCAATTTGTTTTTGGTTTAATCCATTTAAGCCATCCTGAAATTCAGTAGAATTTTTTTTAATGATGGTTCCAGCAGCAAAGAACTTTCTGTCTCTCAACTTGTGACTTGTGCCTCTGGATTTGTCAGCCACATTCTCATGACTGGGAATCACAGAATCACAGAATGTTAGTAGTTGGAAGGGACCTCAAAAGATCATCCAGTCCACCCCCCCCCGCCAAAGCAGGATCACCTAGAGTCGGTCACACAGGAATGTGTGTGGAAAATTAGAACTTGCGGAGATTGTTGAAGGGAAGAAAAGATGTGCTACTTGAAGAAAAATATTCTAGTCTAAGAAAGAAGTGTTTTCAGAAATCATAACAAGCCCTTGAGGTTTTCCTGATGCTCAAATTTGATCACAGGGTGAAAACTGATGAGCTGTGCTTTCTAACTTCAGATACTGTTAGCAGCAGTGGAGTCTCTCAGTGATTTGAAGAGAGTGTGCATGAACACGTGTCAGTATCCTCAAGGCAGTTTGTTGTTAAGCACAAACTAGTAAAGCTGTGCAAATTTTGTGAGTTATCACCATTGCCTATTATCAACTCTGCAACAAACAAATCTGCATTATGCTTAAGTTTCAATAAACATTTTAGTCTTTTAAGATCTCTTACAGCAGAGGCATCCATTAAGGACCGATGAAAGGGATTCAGTTGGAACATGATATTTTCTTCTGGATCTTGAGTACCTGTCTGCAAATTTTCTCCTGCCTTTTTTGTTCTTCAGCTCAGTGTCTGTGATCCTGTTGTGGGTTAACCCCAGTAGGCAGCTAAGCCCATGCAGCTGCTTGCTGGCTTCCTCACAGTGGAATGGGTCGAGATAAAGACAGAGTAATAGGTAAAGGAAAGCTGCATGTGCCGGTGAAGCAACCTAAGGAATTCAATCACTACTTCCTGTGGGCAGGCAGGTGTTCAGCCACTTCCAGGAAAGGAGGGCTCCACCGTGCATAATTGTTAACTTAACTCCAAATGCTCTCCCTTCCTTCTTTCCCCAGCTTTTTATTGCTGAGTATAACATCATACAGTGTGGGATATCCCTGTGGTCAGTTGGGGTCAGCTGCCCTGGCTGTGTCCCACCACAGCTTCTTGTACACCCCCAGCCCGCTTACTGATGGGGTGGTGTGACAAGCAGAAAAGGCCTTGATGCTGTGTAAGTGCGGCTCAGCAATAATTAAAACATCGGTGTGCTGTCAACACTTGTTTTCATCACAAATCTAAAACATATCCTTGTACTAGCTACTATGAAGAATATTAACCATATCCCAGCCAAAACAAGCACAGATCCTTAAGGGATAGAGTAGACAGATGGCCTCTTGACTGTTGTAACAAGATCGTGAATCATGACTTCCCATCATAAATACATTAGTATTTTCCTACTTGCCTTTTTTTCCTCCCAAACTGGACAGGGCTTGAATAAGTTGTAAGTATCTGAAGTTACATAATTATATCAGAATCCTAGTTATTTACTTATTCTTTGAATCTTTCTCTTCTAAGTGTTTACTTTACACACTTGCACACTGTGTCATCAATATAGATGTGTCTACCTGAGTCTTCAGTCAGCCCAGAGTACCAGATATGGGAAGTAGCAGCTACTTTACTAAGGTTGTGTTAAGCAGTGTTTCTGTTTTAATTTTAATGCCAGTTGGTTTATAGGTCTCTATGTTGCATGGGAAGGTTTTATTGACTTGGACATAGTACCCCTCTATTCTCTTTGTCCTTTTCCCTCTCCCCCTTCTTCCGTCTGACTCTGCACCCCAGAAACTCGTGTGCATGTTGCCCCCTGCATGAAGTGCTGGAGCATACCTCAGTTAACACTCAGGAGATGCATGTGCATACGTATACAGACCTTGTTTGCCCTCTGGCTTCTCCAGAGTACAAGGAGAACCGTTACCACAACATAGTTGATATGTTCTGATGCATGTATAGTAACTACTGTAAGCAAAGCAAACCATTACATATTAGGTAGCCTAGAGATTTTATCTGTGGAGCCCCAGAGGTCCATGGGCTTCAAGTTGGAAACTGCTAGCCTAGCAAATAGAGCAGTGTTTCAGAGCACAGGATCACTGACCCGTTGAATTGACCTTGAGTAAGCAATTTTACCTTTCTACAGCTCAGTTTCTTGATCAATATAACAAATATTTTGTACCTAATTTGTAAAAACTCTTTGAAATTTAATTACGGAAAACAATGGGTAAGAATCACAGAATCACAGAACGTTAGGGATTGGAAGGGACCTCAAACGATCACCCAGTCCAATCCCCCTGCCGGAGCAGGAACACCCAGATGAGGTTACACAGGAAGGCGTCCAGGCGGGTTTTGAATGTCTCCAGAGAAGGAGACTCCACAACCTCTCTGGGCAGCCTGGTCCAGTGCTCTGTTACCCTCACTGAGAAGAAGTTTCTTCTCAAATTTAAGTGGAACCTCCTGTGTTCCAGCTCGTGTCCGTTACCCCTTGTCCTATCATTGTTTGTCACCGAGAAGAGCCTGGCTCCATCCTCGTGACACTCACCCTTTAAATATTTATAAACATGAATGAGGTCTCCCCTCAGTCTCCTCTTCGCCAAAGTAAAGAGACCCAGCTCCCTCAGCCTTTCCACATAAGGGAGATGCTCCACTCCCTTAATCATCTTTGTAGCCCTACGCTGGACTCTCTCCAGCAGTTCCCTGTCCTTCTTGAACTGAGGGCCCAGAACTGGACACAATATTCCAGATGCGGTCTCACCAGGGCAGAGTAGAGGGGGAGGAGAACCTCTCTCGACCTACAACCACCCCCCTCCTGATACACCCCAGGATGCCATTGGCCTTCTTGGCCACAAGAAGTAAAGTTACTATTAGAAAATGTAAGATATGCAAAACTAGTTATGGTGAAAGTCTAACAGAATTATAATTTTTATATTTCCATCTAGAAAAAGATAAAGACAGTCAAGTTTAACTGCAAAATGACCTCAGATCTGAACTACACTGCCGTATGATAATGTAGTGTCCTGATGCAGATGTCATCTTCCTGTTCTGCAGTGTTAGACAAAGAGTGGGTTTAGGGTTTGGATTAGAAAAGGGTCAAATACAGGGGGAGTAGGCTGGCTGTTCACACCTTATACTCGCACCTGGCAGTCTGGAATAGTAACTCTGGAATAATTTCCTTTTTTTCCTCTGCAGAATTTCTTCCAAAGTACCTGGATCTATCCAGGCAATTCTGCATGAGCTTGTGCTGGGTGATTGGTATGCGCAGTTTGTATACTGATGCAGGTTGAATTTATACCGAGCTGCAAAGGAAGAGGCTCAGCCCAAAATTCTTATCCTAAACTAAAATTGGTGATCAAGATATCATGCCTCATAGCAAGGGAGGGATGGGGGTGGGAAAGGCAAAACACACAAAATGAAACTAAACCCAAACCAAAACAGCTCCAGAACAATACAAATCTTTGTGATTTGAATTCCAAATGGGAACTTTTTTTTTGAGGTTTATGGATTTGGCTGATTTTTAGGAAAAGCTGCAAGCTACAGTTCAGGCCCTGGAGTTCAGATCCAAGGGTTTCTTTTAGGCATATCTATAGCAGTGGGATAAGAAACTGGAATTACTAGGTGGGGAGAGGAGCAGGAGCAGGAGTTAGCTGGGAGGAGAAGGTTCCAGCCTTAATATTTTTGTCTTTAAAAATCCTAGCTGAATATATCAAATGAATATATACTATTTATCTCTGTGCTTTTTTGGCTGTTTTTTGACAAATTGCTGACTGAAATCTTAAGAACACTTTCTAAATGCTACCTTTTTTCTTTGTGTACATTATTTTTAAACAGACATTTTCATATTTTGAAAGATTATTTGGGTGCTTTTGCTTTTGAATGTTTTGAATTTTAATAGACTAGCTATCTAAGCTTAAAAAAAAGATTTTTTCAGACAACACTTAATTGTTAGTGAAAGACGTTTCGCAGTCTTTGTAGATTGTAAACAATTTGCTGAAAGGTGCCTACACAGACTGGGCAAGGAGATGAAATATTACTTCTTATCATTGAGTTTTAATATGGCTCAGATAAAGATGGTTTTTAAGATATATTACTGTCCATAAAAGATTAACGTGTTTTCTGGTGGTGTTAGTATTTGAAGTGTTATCAGCTTCCTTCTGGCTAATGACACACTGCTTTAAGTTTCAAATATCTACTAATTCATGCAGCATTTAAAAGTAGGCATTCTAAGCAGGTGATACCTGATGCAACTCATTTTGATTTTGATTTGATGAGCCTGAGACTGGGATATTATTTGCATGTATTTCTCCTTTTTCTCTATCTTGGATATTGGAAGCACCATGTTTTGCAAGAGTTTTATCCCCACGATGGTTTTTTTAAAAATCAAAATTACCCTAGGCATTTTAGAGGTTTTAATCATAAAAGTGGGAGTGTTGAATAGATTCTCATTTAGCAAGTGTGTCATGGTGCTTTTGGCGAAATATTTTTCTGTTCACTTAAAATACTTTATCCTTGATAAAATATATACTAGGCCATTTGAGTTAGCTTGTATTATTGTCTGTGATCTTGTGTGTGTTTAGAAATATGCAAGCCAAAGATCTGCTGGTGAGTAGGAAATCACTCTTGGAATTACACACTGCTATAGCCAGAGCTCTTCAGATAAAATATTCCACTTTACTTCACAAAAGATTTTGGCTTTTTTAAAATTCATTCAGGTGGAAATTATTAAGCCTGAAGTTTGTCTTGACCTATTTCTTTGCTAATAAACAAAATTCAAAGCATGTTAATACTGAGCTATAAATATTTATTGGTGCTTTACCATCATTCATACTTCAAGGATAGTAGTTAAATTTTTTGGTTTTATCTTTTTTTTTTGTCTTCTTACTAAAAATCTGTGTGATGACTTGATAGGTACCTCCAGGGTCTTTTTGCTGATAATACATGGGTTTGTTTTTCTTTTTCAAAAAAACCTAAGAGCCAAATCTGCAAAAATAGATTTTGAGTTTAAAATCTTATTTAATTACTCTGTATCTACAGTTTACATATAAACTTTTCAGTGTATGGCAAGAACTTCTTCTAAGACCATCCAGTCTTGTCTTGAAAAATAATCTCTGCAATTCCTAAAGAAATACACTCAGATATTCTCATGTCAGACACCCCTATGTGGGAGGGGAGGTAGTTGATCTCTGTTATACTTTGGTACTAGCAAGTTTCTCAAGAATTATTGCTGTAATCAACCATGAGAGCAGTGAGGCATACAGATAATGTAAAGCTAACTAAAGTACAAATAAAAAGGTTCCATTGCCAAATGTCAAGAGTGTTCAGCTACAGTTCCAAGATAGCCACATAAGTTTTCCGAACAGTTTCCTGTGCATGCTAACCACTTCTGAAAAATCAATTAGCTCTATTTTAGGTGGGTAAATGAGACTTAGTATATGTAAGATATTTGATGTGTAATTTGTTCCTCACTGGTAATGCAGAAGCTTTGCAGTGATAGAAATGACAAAGTTAGTAAGAAAATTCTCTCTGAATTCAGAATCAGACATAATTTTCAAGGAATGATCAAAATCAGAAGTAAGAGGCATTCTAAGCCAGGAAGGGCAGCTGTGACGTTTAAAAATAAAAAGTCAAAATGATGCTTAAAGGGGCCAATCAGGCTCAATTTGCTCTTTGCCAAATATAGCTGTAGCCAGTGATGTTCCTACAGTGGTGATGAGTAAGGATTTTTTTAATGGCAACTGCTGCTTGTGGATCTATAGAAAATGACATAGAGCTAAGTATTTTCCTCAAATGAAAAGAGAAACTAGGATTACAAATAACTCAAAGTGACAGTAATGAACAGCAAAGAGGCTCAGTTGGATCTTGTAATACGCTGTACACGTGAAGAAAACGTAGATACAAATCACCTAACTGGGTACTTATGTATTAGAAAGAAAATAAAAGGTTGAAACTGAGGTAATTAGATGAAAGACCTGACTTATTTTTAGTGCTTTAGACAATTCTATAATCAGCCTGAAATTTTTGGAATATGAAAAAAAATCAGATCTATTTATAAAAACGTATTAAAAAATGTAACACAAAAGATGAGAGCAGGAAGGAACAGGGTTATAGGGCACATTTCTGACATCACTGAGTCAGCGGCTGTCGCTACTATAGCATGGTAGTCATGATCTGGGGTTTCTTGTGCGCTCAGATCTTGTCACTTCCTTAGAGAAGATTGTAAACTCTAAAGGTAGGGGAGCGATGCTAAAGCTCACATGCAGATTCAGCTCTGTTTTTACCTTTCTGGAAATGAAAGTAAAGCGTTCTTTAGCAAGGATGGCACATGTTTCTGTTTTAATGCTTTTCTTCTTGTCTTTAGAAAGCATCTGGATGGCTTTAGTGTCCTTTAGACATTACATAAATAATCTCTGCCCTGGGAACCTAGGGGGGGAAGTGGAAATTGTTTACTTTTAATTAGCGACTTTTTCAAAATATAGTAATTCATATTTTTAAAACATGTAAGTTATGCATTAAATCCTTCAAATGACTGCACATTACCTTTACTGAGAGTAATGAAGCTACCATAACACTATCTACTTGCTGATATATATCCATAGTTCCCAGAGGAAATAACCTGCATAACCAAATGCATGAAATGACCTTCCAGAAAGTGAGTCAAGAAACCTCTAAGGTCCTTGCAAATGATCAGTAAGTGAGATGCCAATGAGTAGTAGCTGAACATTTCTCTTAAGGTAACTACTGTATCTGATGAATCAGTCCTGACCCTCAAGGGACATCTCCAAAGCACCTTCAGAAGATAAGCCTCAGTATTAAAATTCATGATTCTGTTAAAAGGTAAAAGCGATAGACTTGTTAGAGATACTGGTTTTATAGGTATTATATTTTTCTTAACCTCTCTTCTGATTTCTCCTGTATCCCTCCTCAGTAATAAGTCTTCGTTTTTCAGGAGATGGGTTACTACTTTGTTTTAACAGATCAAGCTGTCTCTTCTCTTTCTTTGATAGCGAGCCTTCCTGTATCAGAGATGCGAGCCACTTTTCTTTCATGTGACTTGATTAACACATTAGTTAAACTCAGAGCAGTTTAGCTTTGAAGATTACTGCTTCTATTTCAGACCTGAAGAGCTTGATACGCCTGAGGGTGTGTCTGTTCCTTCCCATGTGTAGCAGTTGATCTAGTAACAGGTATCACATCCCACCGTAAGCTTCACCTCACTTGTACTGTTGAGGCACCCAAACAAGAAATGATTTAGTCGTCTTTGTGTGCGTGAAATGCTGTTAATTGTGTTACTTGCTCTCTAAGTATTTCTGAAAAATGTGCATTTGAAGTCCAGCTTAGGATACATAAATATTCAGACAGATCCAGAGATCTGTATTATTAAAAGTATTTGAGGTAGAGAGGCAGAACTGCTTAACAGTAATAATTATTAAAGACTTAATGAAAAGCAGAGTTAAGTAAGCAGTAAGCTGAAGCTTTCCTAATGGAGGTGGCATCCGGTTTCATCCCTTTGGGCTTTGTGCCTACAGAATAGGTCGAAGTGAAGGTATTTCTACTGTAGGTGTGGCAAGTTCACCTGGACCTAAAAACCACAAATGAAACTCCTGTATGGTGAAGAGTACACAACATGCACTGGATATCTGCTTCAATCTGGGAGCTGTTCAGAGGCAGGACATGAAGCTGACTGTTACAGGGTACCAGGAGTGCTCTACTGGAGACAGATGGAAACAACGTGGTCACGCAGGTAGATCCTCAACTAACATTAAAGGCACAATGGGCCAAAGAAAAGAGTGAACATTGTAGAGTTGTATGAAGATGAGGCCTGCTGCTCTATCTGTCCTGTATCGGTTGATTAGACATTTTTCTGTTCTAATAATTTTAAATCAGAGCACAGCTGTTTTTAGATAGATACAAAGTATTTTATCATTACTTTATGATTTTCTTGGGAATTGTTTTTTTAAATAAAGGCAATGGTTATTGACTTTTCCAGGAGTCTTATAAAAGTGACTGCAAGTCTTTCATATTTTGCACCACATACCAACTTGTGCAGCTGATCATTGGTTAACCAATGCGTTCAGTTGATTATTGCCATGTTGCCCCATGTCCGTACATTTTCAACATCCAGGTATCAGAACAGGAGGCAGTCTGAGCACCATACTAAAATGTGTTGAAAGCCTACAAGGGAAAATTAGATCAGGATGTAAATAAATAAAATGTGAATTCTTTATGAAAGTATTTTTTAATTAAGTTATTGCTGGCTTATAAGCAGCTACTCCAAGGGTAATTTATAAATGGGGGAAAAGGAGGCCTGCTTTTTTCACTACTATTCTCTTTTCTTCTTTATATGAGCTGTGTGACCAACGATTCCCTGAATTTCCATCCTCTGTATGGATCTTCAGATGTATCTTTGAGCCTTATTAATAATATTAATGCTTAGAACACATATATTAACTTTGCATGTGAAATTCAGGATCATTCTAATAGTGTTTTCTTATGCATTTCTCTTTGGCTTTCCAGGAAAGATTTGTTTCGAGTTCGTTGTCCAAATAGATAAGTTATCATTTTTGTCAGTGCACTGGAGTGTTACTTTTGTTACTTTCCCTATCATCTTTGCTGCTTCAGTATTTCACTAAGTAACTTGCATCCACTGTTGTGAGTTATGGTCAAAATTAGTTTGATTAATCATAAACTAGAACTGTATTAAGTCTTCAGACATGGTAAACTCATAGTTGTAACTAGATGATACTCTGTAGATGGTACTCTGAGGAGTATAACGCATTTCTTTCCTCAGCATTTGGATCAATCAAACAGGGTGAATTTTTCCCTTCTCCTTTGCTTCTCTTAGCTGTGTTCCCTTTTTCCATTTTCGTAGTACCTTAAGACATATAAACTGTTTTCCCCCATAATGTGATTGTATATTTCTAGAAAGTGCAAGTTGACCACAAAAGGTAAGAGGAGCAGTTGCCCACAAAATCATATTGAGCTGGAGTCGGCAATATCAAACGCATGCAATGTGAGAGGTCATGAAGTGGAGCATATGGTGCTGTTTATTCCTTCCTGATAGTGCTCTGATTTGTTGTTGAAGCACTATTTACACATTTTATGCAACTGAAATGCAGTTGTTTAGAGCAGTAAAAAATTAAACTCTATACCGCCATAAGGGCTGTGGCCAGTGTAATTAGTATAACTCTGGACTTCTTACTGTAATAAATTACACTGAGGAAAAGCAAGCGAGATCAGACTCATGTTCTGTTGCTAGCTTTATTTCAAGGTCTGTAAGGGTGGCTCAGAGCATGTGTATGTACATTAAAAAATATGAAAGCAGAGAGGAGAAATCAAAATGACCAATGGTTTGAGAGGTTTACATATGATGATTTACTATAAAGATTAGCAAGTCTGAAGAAGAAGAATTAGAAGGCATTGTCTGAAGTATGCGAAAATGTGAAAGCCAGCCCTTTTCTATTTCATATAACATGAGAAGAGAACAATATTTGAGCTCTGAAAGCACAGTGTATTTGGCAGCTGTGAAAGAAACATGCCTCGTGCAGCATGTTGCCTATCTTCTATTTTTGGAGTGGGTTTTTAATGACTTTGGACTCTCTCTGACTGTCTTCTCATTTCCCAGGGTCTGGGTCCCCATTAACTGCTTACGGGATCAAAGTGGTTCCCCTTTACATGCAAATCCATAGTTCAGTTAACAGGCCAACATGCATTGATCAATACAGTTTTCTGTGCCACTCTACTTCAAAGTAAGGTGGACAGAGAAACTGTAGGTGAAATTTTTGGAGGGATTAATGTGCCTCATGATGCAAATGGATGTGTGATGATACTTAAAGAAATGCTTGCACATCTGTTTTCTCTTAATTTTGATAGGCATACCCTGTGCTTTTTTAAAGACAAATTATTTTGCTAATAAGCAACACTTGTTATTGGAGGTACAGTAAAATAACCCCAAGCCGTTCAGTGGCATACTGTGAGAGAGGTCTGAAATTTAGTTGGTGATGCACGGTGAAAAACCTCTGGTGTGGGAGTGAACGGGAGTGATCTCACTTCTTCATTTTATCATCTGAATTCCTGATCAGGTGTGATGATCCATGTACACCAATGGAATTCTCTTCCAGTTAGTGAATTAGAAGAATTTGTTTTATATAAAAAGTAGATACCTAGAAAGCTCCTTGCCTGTTGTACCAGTGGGCTTTCAGACCTTCTTGTTTTACCAGTAATTTCAAATTATTTTATTGCTCTAGACTTCAAATAAACCACAGTGTTTTAAATACATCTTGATGCCTTGAATTTTTGGCAATTGGAAAACTAGCTGAAATCACTAAACTGCTTTAACTCTGGAAACCATTCACCAAGTATGCATAATAGTTGTTACCCATCCTGTTTTGTAACAGTGCCAGAACAAGTTCTTTTGAAATGCATGAGATGGAAACCCCATTCTCTTCAAAGGAAGCACCTTTCACTTTGCAGGGTTGTCTCAGACCAGGGGGTATATTATCCTCTTAATGCACTTGCATAACTCCCATTAACATTGATGGAAATTACATGCACTCACTGTGAGGTGAATATAGCCTTTTGTTGAAATGAGCCATCTATTGCGACAGATTTTCCAGTGATGTTAAATCAAATTTAGATTGCTATACTAATGTCACTAATACTAGTTTTAGTATCTTTGTTGCTTGTAGTTTATATTAATGAAAATTCCCAATGTAACTTTATATTAGGTCATGTGTTTCTTATGGAAAACAGTATTTACAGCAGTCTTGAATGTTTTAAACAGGAAGCCTGTCCATTTCCTTCTCCAATGTAAAATGTGGATGACTGTATAGCAAATTTTGAATTTTCTTTTGGCTTGGCAGTTACTATCTGCAGTCCCTTTAGAGACAGTTTGTAGAGGTTGTGCATTGCAGATGGGGAGCTGTTGGGCTGTCGCTAGGACAGGAATGCTGGGCTCTTGATTCTGTCCCTGGCCTTGTTGCTGAAAGTCTGTTTGGCCCTGGGTGACTCAGATGCCTTATCTGACACTAACTCGGGTCTAAAATGTGCAGAATCAGAATGTTGTAGCTCACAGGTGTGTTGTAAAAATTAATTGTCTGTAAATTGTTTTATTGTGAGATGAAAGTCCCTAGCAAAAGGTCAAATGTTATCTCAGAAAGCAATATAACAGTTTTATCAAAATGTTAGCAAGATGTAGCTCCTGGATTACACACAGCTTTTGTTAGTGTAACTCGCTGTTAGGGAGCAGTTAATTTATACCAATACAGTTATACTGTTGCAGCCTCTAGTGTGGACACAGTTGTACTGACAGAAAGTGCTTCACTTGGATTCCTGTCTGTACAGGAGCTCACTTGGTACCTTGGTAGTATTTACCTGTATTTGGAGGAATTGTGCCATATAATTTTTCACTGATTTAGGGTCAAATCTATATGTAGCCAACAATGAAAAAAGGTTCAAGACAATTAGCCTTCTCCAGCAAAGTCCAAATTAAGTCATTGAAGGCAATGCTTGTTTTAAAGTGAAAATCCAAATAAATCATAGATTGAACATAAGTATTTTTAAAATAGATGTACATTTGTCTTGCATTGCTTTTCAAAATATTTACTTCTAGAACTCTGTAGTTCTTTCTGAGTCTCTTCTGCTTTGGCTTTTTTCCTTAAAACTACAGCTAGTTATTTCCCTATAGCATTTTCAGGAATCATCGTATTTCCTCACTGGTTCTGCAGCGGTGTAAGAGTGCATTTTGACTTGAGTAGGGAAACTATAGAATCTTCTTTTTCTAATCTGTTTCTTACCCCTCCTCTTCCATTGATTGCTGTTCTTGCACAGGAAAATTATATCCTGTCCATTTTCAACTACAGAAACCATTTTCACCATAGGATCACATTTTATGATAAAAATAGTGGCTTGCTGTTCTCTCAGATACATGTTTTCCAATGCATTTTTTAAATATACAGATTCAAAATAAAAACATAGATTCAGTGGAATTTGGCATCTATGGCCTCCTCCATGGGTAATTCAGTATTAGATGTAGTAAGTGCAAGGAAGTTCTGAGTTAACCTGTATTGCGTGTGTGGCACTGTCTGCATGGGAGTGCTAGAAGAAAATGTTACACTCCTTTCTTTTTTTTTTTTTAACATATTAATGTACCAGTGTTTTTGGAAGAAATTTATTCCAAAGGTCCTTAAAGAATCCACTGAAAACATTACATATTTAGATATTTATCGGAACACTATTAAGTTCCAGGAGTAGAATGCAACTTGTTCCAAGCAGCATAGCTAGCACTTGCTGTAAATACAGTCCCTACCTTGAAGAGCTTGATTAAACTTTTCTTAGTTACTAATGAGTGAGTCCTTTAATAAAAAGGGGGTTTGTGTCACCAACACATTAAGAAGTCATCGGGCACTGGGTGCAGTCCCTAGCCCCTTGGCCACTGTGGAGCCTGGCACCTCCCCCTTCAGCCCAGCAGCTGGGGCGGGGGGGGTGGTAGTGAGGGGCCTGACTGAGCTCGGGAAACGCTAGCGACAAGAAGGGCATAAAATATGAGGGGCAGTTAATTCACTCACTCCCCCCGGCCTACCCACTTTGCTATAAAGGCTTTGTGCGCCCAGCGTCGGCCCCTTCCCCTCGGAGGGGGGGGGCTGCCTCGGTGACCTCGCCGACTCCCTTGTGCGCGCCGGGCTGCGGAGCTCCCCCCGTCGCGTCCTGCGGGGAGGGTAAAGCTGCA
>NW_010191687.1:0-201 GCF_000695765.1 Mesitornis unicolor | reverse complement strand
GCCGCCGCTGGACTTTGAGCGAGCCGGGGGTGGGTGAACAGGTTTCCTCTTTGCGCGCCGCCGGGGCGTTGCGTCAATGCCGGGAGGAGGATCCTCGAGGTAAATGAACTTTTTAAACGGGAAAAGGAGAAGGGAGAGGAGGAGGAGGAGGAAGAAGAGGGAGGGCAGCACCCGCCCCAGCGCTTCCTCTAAAAGCTTGTT
>NW_010191686.1:0-30797 GCF_000695765.1 Mesitornis unicolor | reverse complement strand
AGCTATCTTGGGCCCATTTACCTTCAAGCAGGTGGGGAGTTATGCATTTCTTGATCCATACCAATAGATATCTTCCTCCATTTTCAACCCAGTCGCCAGAGTATGGGATTCTTTACTATCCCTATGAAGTCCCTAACAGAACCACATATGCACAAACTGTATGTGTGATTGTGTATTCATATACACAGCTACAAATAAAGTTGTGGCCTAGTATTTGAATTACACATTCACATCTGAGTCACTCTTCAGCTGCATATTAATGACACATTCTTGTTTTTCTGCTGCTTCTTACAGAGCTTATTTCTGCTGACTCTCCTCCATTTTCAGACATTACTTCCCCTGTCCCTGTATCTGAACATAACTACAAACGTCATGTTTATAAAACCAAGTAATTTGAATTTACTGAATAGGAAAGTACAGTACATATAATAGGGAAGACAACCTCACTTCATAGCTTAAGCTGTAGTGATACTTGCTTTGCAATTTCTTTTCATTATTTTCAAAACTGCTTTTCTAGTTAAAAACTGTAACCCACATTTTAACACTGGGTGTGCATGAAGTCACACAGACTTGATTAAATGCTATTGTTCTAACAGACTGGTAATGCACAGAGAACTGATACAGCACAAATATCTTTGGACATGAAATAAATCATGACCCTTTTGCAAAGCATTAAAAGTTACTTTTAAAGAGTGAAATAGTATATGAATTAATAACCATTTTCACATACCATTTATGCTTCACTTACCATTCTAAATCTAGTGAGATGTTTCATATGCATAATTCCTTTGCAGTAGTTTTGTGGAAGCAAACTGTCATCCTGTCCTTTTATTACAGCAACTAAATCCCATAAATTTTTGCTTCCTCCTGGAGGCTAAAATTGTTAGGGAAGACAAGAGGTGTGTCACAGTAATGTTCAAGAGAGAAATTTGAACTTAAAAAGACATTGGAAAACATTTGTCAGTGAATTCCAAGAATTACAACTTCAGATCATTCCAATATGAAAAGCTGTACTATGAATTAGTTCAAGATACTATAACTCCTTCAGTTTTCTTGAAGGCTGTGAAGATACAGCAAGATCCATTAAAGTATTCGGCTATGTGTGGACATAGTTGCTGGCTCACCATTAGAGTTTTCCCTATTGCTCCCAAAGGAGTAGTAATTTAAAAAAAGCTGTTCAGTGGCTACTACTGGCATGAAACAACATTCAGTTGCTGGGATGCAAGAGCTGTTCCAGTACTGATTTACCATGTTCTGTAAAGCAAAGGTGTGGGCCAAGTAAAAAACAACTTCAAGGTTCGGACTGCCAGAATCCAATTTACTATCTTAATATTAAATCTTAAAATAGACACATACAGTGTACCTGTACATGCACAAAATCCCGTCAAGGCAGGGCTTTTTTTTGTTTGTTTGTTTCTTTTTAAGAAATTTTAAGCATTTTTATCAGTCTAACATTTGAATCAATCTTTCTGTAGAACTAGGACAATTGTTTGAGTTCAGTGAGGTCTAGAAGAGAGTAAGTAATAAAAAGCCTAAAAAGAAACCATTAAAACTTTGACCTGAAGAAGCTTTAAGAGTGACAGGATTGCAATTTTAGAAGTCTAATTATTTCTGAACTGGTAAAAGCAAAAGATCCTACAAGAGAAAAAAAAAAGAAAAAAGAAAAAAGAAAAAAGAAAAAAGAAAAAAGAAAAAGAAAAAAGAAAAAAGAAAAAAGAAAAAGAAAAAAGAAAAAAAGACTGTTGCTTCTTTTTACAGTCCCTTAAAGCTCTTACTTGACTCTCCATAGTTTAAGCAAACATTTAATTTTCTGAACTGAAAAAACACTGAACACAGGCGATCAAAAGAAGGTTTTGTTCTTGAAAAATTCTAATATTCATATAACAGTTTTACTCTTGAATCATCATGGGACATAAAAATATGTAACTTCTGTAAAACAATGAATTCCATAAAAATATATTTGTAATAAAATAGGAAATGTTGAAAACTGTAAATGAGAAATTATTGTTTCAGCATTTCTAAATCATACACTTCAATTTAGGTAGAAATCAAGACAAATATTTTGGATTAACTAGGTCTTTGTAGATCAGTCTATTGACTTAAGTTACAAAAGTGCTCCACACAAGCTGTAGTTCTAGGTAAATTTTGACCTTGTTCTACCCTCAAGTTCAGCTCCTATGCAGATAAGCACTTACAGGGACCCAGTAATTTATATTTTAAACTCAACTGCACAGAGAGGCTGCAGTGATTTATGGGAAATATTACTGTGCAATGGAGCAAAGGCATCAGATGGATGCTGGGTCATGGGTCATCCAGATTTACAGCTCCTAGAAAGTAATACACCAGTTTTGACACAGATACTTGGGGAGTTCAAGTCTTATCTGTAATGAAGTTGTCCCTTTGACGAATTAAAATTTAAAACTCCAATGTAGTTTAATAAAATACATATTTTTATTTTCTTCAATAGAAAATTCTTGCCAAATCAAACTTTTACTATGAAAAATTAAATTATCCCACCTATTTCACTTCATTAAAAACTGGTATTCACAACTGAAAAATAGTTCAGTCATGGACATTTTTACATGCAGAACTGTAAGAGAATTGACTTCTGCATATTTTCTGAGCTCCCTTTAAGAGGAAAAAAAAGGTAGAAAAAAAAGAAATATCATTTTTGGAGACTGACTTCAGAAAAGAAAGTCATGCACACTGACAACATCCTTAAGTTTGTAGAATACTTACTGAAAAACATTCTGAAAACCACCTTAGTTTTTTTGCTCGAGCATTTCCTGTCAATTTTTCCAATTCTTGTTTAATATCTCTGGAAACTTTACCACACAGCAAAGGAGGAGCATCAGATTCCACAGCACGATCTAACACACACAAAGATTTATATATGAAAATTAAAATTAAAAAAAGAAAGTATAGCAAAATATAGAAAATTAAAGTAACAGGGTATACCATATACTTACCTGTATTACCGATAATGTCATCCCAACATCTATCTGCTAAGATATTTATTTGTAGAGGGTTTATAAGAGGTGTCAATGACCAGAGTCTCACAGTGGAGTCACGAGAGCAAGATGCCATAGTAAATGGACGACTAGGGTGACATGTTAATCCTAGTAGAGAGGGCATTTAAAAATGTAGTCAAATAATTAAGTTTATATAGTAAACAGTTTGATTATTTTATAACTTTTAAAATATTTAAAAATGCATTTCAATACAGAAATAAAACAAAATTTGAAAATATTACCATATACATCTGCACCATGATCATAAACTGTGTCCAAACATGTTCCATCTCTTGTGTCCCAGACTCGAATTGTATAGTCCCAACTGCCAGATATTAGAAGGTAAGGAATTTCAGGATTCCACATCAGTCCCCGTACTGGAGCTGTATGTCCACTAAGAACATTTATACAAGCATCCTGTGTATAATCCCATATTCGAACAGTACTGAAACAGGATAAAAAAAGACCTATGTCCATTAAATCACCTACTGAAATAGTATTATCTCTCTACTTCAGCAATATTCTAAGCTTCAAATTTATCAGAATATTTGTTTGCAATATGGTTACAGAAGTTGTAATAGGGGAGGTTGGAGCCAATGCCCTTCATGTTAAGGATAGGGTACAAAATACACCAAAGACAGTTCATCATGGTAAGAAACTATTCTATCCACTGCATAGTCTTTCAAAATCTTACATGTACCATTATTTTACATGTGAGAGAAGTTTGCTCATATGTCTGCATGCATAATAAATTAGTCTGTTAGGATCCTCAAGGGGGGGGAAAATGAAAGAAGAAAGTGCAAAACTGTAAGATCTATCTTTCCTATGGCTTTAACAGCCCTCTAACAGACCCAGGAAAGTACAGATCTGTTAGTCTAACCTCAGTTACTGGAAAAATTATGGAAATCACACTGGGTGCTATTGAAAGGCATTTAAAGAATAATGCAATTATCAGGCAGAGTAAACATGGATTCACAGAGGGAAAGTCTTGTTTAACTAATTTGATATCCTTCTGTGATAAGGTCACCTGCCTAGTAGATGAAGGGAAGCCAGTACATGTATTTTTTCTGGATTTTAGTAAGGTTTTTGAACTGTCCCTCACAGCATTCTTCTGAACAAGTTTTCCAGCTGTGAGATGAGCAGGTTAACAGTGCACTGGATGAAGAACTGAATGAAGGGCGGGGCTCAAAAGGCTGCAGTGAATGGTGCTACATCTGGCTGGAGACCAGTCACCAACAGTGTTCCTCAGGGTTAAGTTCTAGGGCCAGTTCTGTTCAATACATTTATCAATGATCTAGATGCAGGAGTTGAATGCATCACTACCAAATTGGTGATGATACCAAACTGAGAGGTGCTGTTGACTCTCTTGAGGGACAAGTGGCCTTGTAGAGGAATCTAGAGAGACTGGAACATTGGTCAATGATGGTACGAAATTCAACAAGTACAATAGCTGGATTCTGCAACTGGGATGGAGTAATGCCAGGCACAAGTATAAACTTGAAGAGGTGTGGCTGGAAAGCAGCCCTGCAGAAAGGGATCCGGGGGTGCTGGCTAACAGCAGGCTCAGTATGAGCCAGCAGTGTACCCTGGCAGCCAAGAGGGCAACACACATCCTGGGGTGCATTGAACACAGCACAACCAGCCAGTCAAGAGTGGTGATTATATCCTGTAGTTAGTGTTGGTGCAGCCTAATCTTGAGTATTGTGTGTAGTTCTGGGCCCCACATTTCAAGAAGGATGTGAAGGTCCTTGAATGTAACAGAGCTGGTGGAAGGGCTGGAACAAATGTTCTACGAGGAGCGGCTACGGAATTTGGGTTTGTCTAGCTTGGAGAAAAAGAGGCTGAGGGGGGGCCTCATTGCTTTCTGCAGCTTCCTGAGGGAAAGTGGAGAGGAAGGTGCTGATCTCTTCTCCCTGGTATCTAGTGATATGACATGTTCTGAGTTAGACTATGAACAGGAGTGTTACCAAGTACAATAAACTCTAAAGACTACTTACTTTCTGTGTTACCTGGGACTAAATTATTCAGCAATTCCCTTCCTTCTAAGTGAAAGTGTGACTGTATTCTGGAAATCCTTCCATAATCAAGACTTATTACATAGCCATGATTGGTAATAAAATCAGAATATCTCATAATGACACTATGACAGAATTTTGGATTCTCTACTTCTTGCACATGTGAAAGAGAAAGAATTTACACATAAAAAGTTTGTTGTCAAGTTGGTTTCCTTCATAAATCATTACACTAAAAACCAACAGATTTTGCTTCAAGGACAGAGAACTAATGAATGACACTGGGGAAAGCAATAGAAGCCAGTACATTAAACTTGTGTTCCTTCACAGAAATGTTTTGTATACTCTTGGAAGTGGCTTAGAATCATAGAAAAATCATTCCTCCTGCTTACCATAGATTGATGCACGCTCCCTCAAAAAATGTCATCAAAACCCAAAAAACAGAAGTACCTAGCATCCATTAAAAATCTTTACAGATTCTACTTAATTATGCTTTTGAAAGACATCAAATAAGAGCAGGTCTTGCATCCACATAATTTAAGCATGTGGTATCCTCCTTGTATCATTCCTGGGAGTAACAGGTATCAGTCACTGACTCTACTCTTGAGAAAGCATTTGGAAAGTTGCAAATATTATACTAAGCTAACAGCACAGCTACAGCCTGAACCTGAACAAGGCAGAGATTTAGATTATTATATTATTCACAAATATTTTGAAGATGCCAGCAGCAGTACAACTAAAGATTCTCAACTTTCTCTATTAGTCCTGCTTGAGGTTTTAAGTTTTCTGATAGTTCAGAAATACACACCCATCATCAGAGCCACTGCAGAGGATTCCTTCTCTCAGGGAAGACCACCGTACATGAAATACCTTTGCAGTATGCCCTGTAAAAACTTTCAGTGGCTGATCTGAGCTGGTTGCCAAGTAGTAAACACGAACATTTTTATCCTCACAACCAGTAGCTATCATATCTCTGCAAAACAAAAATAATAAAAACCTAGGTCACTGGGATCATGAAAAGCACATACATATTTTTAGTTTAAAAATAAATGTGATGCATATTTTGCAATGTGCTTTAAAAATATCTTATTTTTACTTCTCTTTTGCTGTTTATGATGTAATTATTGATAATCCAATTAATACACTAAACCATAAAAATCCTGATAAAGATCCATTAGTTGCAACAGGGTCTGCAGTCTGATCAAGCACCCAACACAAATAATAATTAGTTAATAATTAATTATATGCAAAATTAACATATATCACATTGTATTTAGCTGCCTGCTCTATCTTCAGTTTATCAGTCATTAAAACAAAGCCAACCTAACCGGCCCTTTCCTGCTAGTGAATGTTTATATATTTTTTTCCTCATTATATACTCAGCCAGAGGATTTTTTTTTTCTTAAAATGAAAAGATCGTCTTTTGAAAGTTAAGTAGTCTTTGTCCTACTCAACACATTAACATGCTGGGCAATGAAATACACAACTGGGAATACAGAGCTGGTACAGACATATCATACTGGGGAGCAGAAACCATTTCAGTGCTCTAATTATCACAGTAAATACAGCATTCTAAATAACATTGTGTTATTTTATTGGTAATCAAGTTCAATAGTAAATATTACCAATTCTTTGGGTTAATTTTTACTTACTTGTTGTTTTGACTCCAATCACAGCCAAACACTGCAGCTGGATGTTTGTACTTGTGAAGAACCTTGCCATCAATAGTTCGAATAATACTGAAACCAATTACAAGGTAATATTATGAGCAAAAAAGCATTCTGAGTAGGCTATCCAAAAGTCAAGTTTGATTCTGAGCAAATAAGCCAGATAACAAAAAGTATACAGTGGGAATATGAGAAATCTTTATCCCTATAGCCCCTGAACAACAAGTCTAACTATGTATTTCCCAACAAAACACTTAATTGGGCTTCAGAGTCCATGTTCCTTCAGAGAGGCTGTAAGGACGTCCACTGTGGTACCTCCCTCTCTGAAAGGATCCTCACAGACCAAAATCTAAGTTGTAGCTATGACTTTAATGTACAAATAGGTCTTTAGAGATTAAAAAAAATAAAAACGGTTGATTGATTGTTTTCTAGAATTCATGCTCTTGTTTCAGCTGAAATAACATGGGTAGCAAAGGCAAAAAATGAACAAGAATTTTAAAATGTACTGAAACACAAAACAAGCAAAATTGTTCTCAAGAGGCATTTGCAAGTTTTTACAAATAAACTTATACTCCTGTAACAGCACAACCGCAATTACTTTGTTCTAAAATAGTGAATGCTAGTCCTTAAAATAACAAACAAAATTAAAAATTAAGACAAGTACAGTGAGATAGCTTTTGAAAAGTGTCCTCCATATCTACATATAAGAAACATAGAAGAAAATTCTTCGCTAAACAAAAATCAATATTCATTTTCACTATCATAGTGTCTTAGACATTACTCCTTTTGCAAAAATTTCCATTTACATTTTTTCTTAAAATCATGAAAAATCTATCCTGAAAAATACATGAGATTAATATAATACAAGTTTTGGCCAGTAAGAACAACTTTAAAATTAATCACTCATAGTTCTGTAAAGTTTAGTGACTTGAGAAGTGCATTTAGCAATTTTATTTTCTTCCAATAACACTCACCAAAATCCATCACTGCTGCAGGTTGCTATTCTTTTGGAATCTTTATGACTCCAGGCAATGCAGAAGATTCCATTCTTTCCATGCTTCAAAAAATGCAAAATACCTATCAATAAGAAATAATTCACTCCTTTTTTCTCTCATCTATTGATTCATCTTTTTTATTTTATTCTCCTGTGGGCTTCCGCCCTTTTGTCTCAGTAAACTATACTGTACAAATCCACATTCTGAGTCTCCAGTATAGCCAGGATATTTAAGAATCCAAGACCAAAAATTTGGAACTGAGAAGAGACTGTAAAACTGCCACACTCTTCCAGGATCCAAGAGACAACTGGGTTAAATTGAAGAATGAGCAATGCATAACTACATGAAACTGAAGCTTGAATAAAGGTTAGCTACTTGTTGGAATAATGAAGTTAAAAGGCATAAATAAATGCTGTATGTGAAAACTTAAGAAGGATGTGTATCTGGATGAATGTTTGAGAAAAGATGTGCAGTAGCACAAGTGCAAATCTTGTAAGTGTTAGAACTCAGGAACTCCTGAATGTATATATATATATATTTGTTTTATGCCTTGCAACTATCTCTGTTTTTTTAAAGAGCATCCTTTGTCCTCTGATACAGATGCCACATCACTTATGCCTGTACAACCTGAAGATTACAGCTATATGCAAAGAATACATAAAATAGTACAGAATACTATGACACAATATTAAACAGCTCCTCCTGCCAATAACAACGGTGCTACTGTTTCAGGACTTGCAAATGCCTGCATAGAATGCAGGTTATAGAAAGCAAGATTGTAAATAAGGCATACATTACAAAATGGAGCTTTACTGGTCTAGACTTCAGGGACTGAAAACTTTTTCTGGGCCTTATGTTTGAAAAGTCAGACCATCACTTTACATTTTAATACTCAGTTTAAAGTCTATATGTCCATACACTTCTACATGTTTAAGAAAGAGTCAGCTATGCTTTTGCTGTGTATCACTACAGGACCATTTTTAAGATAATAGAGATCATCTGGTACTTCATCATTCTCTTGTCACAAACCCAGTCTGAGGAAGTAAAAATGCTTCTTCCTCATAGATAAACTGGCACCTACATAATTCTTTCTATAGATTTTTATATTATATCACCTTCTAAGAACATAGGAACTTAGACCCATCTTTATTTATTGACACTAGAGGGAATGACTAACTTACATTTCATAGAGACAAAAAAGGTGTAATCTCATCTTACCTCATTGAATCTGGTTATCATTTTGCCTTTTGGAACATCCCAGATGAAGGCACCATTTCTGGATGTTGCACCTGCTATGCAGTTCAGATCGCCTTTAGAGAAAAATATTTGTAAGATCTCACATATGTTTACAGTATTGCTTGACTAATATGTTTCTATTTTAAAATCAAGAAATGTAGCATAAACAGACGTCATCAATGGCACACAAACAAGAGTTTTTCGTAGTTTAAGGTCAGCATTTGATACTAAAGTCACAAATATCAATTTCACTAAAAGCTTGACTTGCTTTTCTAAATTCCTGTTTTGAGGAAACGGAAAAATAAAAGTTATATTGTTGCAAAAGAGTATCCCCAATTCCTGCTGAAAGTCTTGCAGTTAAGGTGACAGGAAAAAAATGTCCATGATGCATATGACTCAAATTGAAAAAGAGATAAAATCTCAATGTTTCAAGCTTAAAGCTGCAGCAACTACAGCATTTCCTTTTATTTAAGATCCCTATGCACTAAGACAAATCAGGAAGAATGAGACAGAACATGTAACAGTACTTTCTTTTCTTAAACTTGCACCACTGCAGCACCTAAGCCCATCAAGAATGTACTTAAATCTGTAACCACACTCTACAAGTTGGAAAATCTGAATGTATGACTCTATAGTGAGAAACCGAAAACTGAATTCAGACCAAACCCAAAAGCCATCGAATTCTCCTCAACACAGTAACCCTCTACCCAATATAGCTATGCTTTTCCTAAATAGCTATATAGCACATTTAGATATATATATTTTGACTGTTATTTTATACCACATTACAGATGCAGAAAAGGCAATGAATGCAGGAGGAGTCTAAAGAGGTATATATTTAAGATGGAAAGAAATTCAGGTAGGAGAATGATAGGAAAAAAAAAAAGTCTTTTGGAACCAAATACAAGTGGTGGCATGCATTAGATTATATATTAGGAATGAAGATAAACTATAGTATAAAAATTTCTGTCTGGCATGGACAGGAACTTTAGGACAAGATGGTAAGGAAGTTGAAGCACACTTTTCCAATTAGCTTGAAGTTATTTTTAAAAAATGAATAAATCAGAATATAAGATCTGAAAAGCACCTCCTCCAGTGAAAAAAACTGTTCTATCAATGTGAGTCTACTACAGGCTGAATTTAAATTTCAAAACAAAATAACACAAAAGAAAACACCATATTTCAGATCGCCATAATTTCCATATAGCAAGACAAATTAACTGTGAAGAGGAACAGTGTGCAAGAGACTCTCAAAAGAAAAAAGTGGAAAATAATTTCACACATTCAAGCTGCATTAAGATTCCCATCACAATATTTTGTCCTGTCAGCTATTATTTCTTAGAGTTTAAAAGCACAGGAAAGAAACACAGTGAGCTACATTATTTAGAACTTTAAAAAAAATGCATCTGCTGTCCCAAGAATTAAAACACAACAAGAAAGCCTACCAATCATCAACTATTGACATTAGTAACTATCAGAAATGTACTCCCGGGTTCACCTAAGTGCGTGGCAGAACAGTTTTGAGAAGAAAATTTCCTACTGACTTCAGTGACTTCTCTAAAAAAAGTAAATACTCTGCAGAAAAGATACTCCCTATTCTAATAAAGTAAAAACAAAGCTCTTCACTGATAAGAATCCTACACAAAGAAGGAAGAGAAAAAACTAAACACGTGTTTTACTTTTTCACACAAAATAGAATCTGAATTCCTTTAACCAGCTGCTTCCCATGCAAAGAAAGCCTTTTCATCGTCTGCATAACATATTGCTAGAAAGGCTCTGGAGGTTTTCCTCCCTCCCTTCTGACTCACTATGAAATACTGAGATCATTCCTCATAAGAGCAAGCCTCAATAAGGACTCTTAACGCGTCAAATTCAATGGTTTTCACAGATAATAGTTCAGTTATGTTTAAACCTTATAAGATACCCTGCTATCTAAACCTAATATTTTTATAACGGAAATTGCTGCTAGTCAACGCTAATTCAAAGAACATTTAGAACCAAGGCAAAATATTCTTACCTGGAGCCCAAGAAAGAGAATAAATAACCCCCTCATTACCAGGAGATGTGTAAACCGCTGTTAAAGTATTTATGTCCCAAACTTTTATTGTGCCATCAAATGAAGCTGTAGCAAGAAGATCAGGGTTATCAGGTTTGAATTTGCAATCAAAGATGGTCTCAACATGTCCCTTAAATGAAACAAATATTTAATCCATTTTTATTGTTTGATATTTTTCAGAAGTCCAACTCTAGATCAAACTCAAAAATACATAGTACTATAATCCATCAGATAAATTATGAGTTCCAAAAAACCTGGTTCATCAGTTAAAATTAAAAGGAATAAAATAGCTTGGACCATAACACTTCTCCCTCTCATAGATCAATATTAAAGACAGAAAAACTCTGCCCTGAAAAAACAGGGAAAATGCCAGGGACTGGTTGGCATTTTCTGTTGGAACTGAGTTGCTAAAAACAGAACTAAAAAAAGCTTAAACAAACAAAGCCAAACCAAACCAAACCAAATTTATTTTTTAAAACAGAAATAATTTTGCCCTTTAGGTAAAAAACACCTGACTGAGAAAAATAAACCTTTGTATGTTGATCATGTCCTACAAATTTTCTAGTATTACACTGAGTTTTCTATGTTCTAAATACAGTCTATGCTCTACTGCAGATTAAACTTCAATCCATTAGAAATGTACCATCTCAACTGCTTGTTTTCTAAGACATGCATTTGTAGAATTTATCTTGACACATACAAAAGAAACAGGTAATACGTAAAATTTTTTTAGAGCCTCAGTTGCTTTACAGGACCAAAACCTTTAAAAATGGAAAAAAGGAACACCAACCAGCAGCCTCCATTCAAACACGTGTGGGAGTACAGCTGAAAATAATGCAAGTTTTTCCAAAGAAAAGGGAACAGTAAGACAGAAAAATACTCAAGAATAATCAAAGACCCAGTGAATAAGAGGTTCATCTCTTATGTGACAAACCTAGTTTTGAACTTCTGGTTCAAAGATTTAATAATTTAGTCTTTGTCATTTTAAACTGAATGACACAACCTGAGTGTGTCCAAGCTGCATATATTTTCTCTGTGATTTGACTAAAACTTTTATTCTAGATTCTAGAAAACTCTCCAGACAATATTTCTGAGCAGGCCATCAAATGAAAATTTCTGTTAAAAAATCCAAAACCAACAAACCGTTAAATCTTTATTTCTGGATGAAAACTGCCAGAATAGTTACAACAGGATTCCAGCTTTTACAATAAATGCTTTCAACTTCAGAGAAATTTAGACTCTTTTTAATGACAGAATCTGTTTTACACTGCTGTGAAGACTTCATTGTCCATTTTCTACTGTTAGAAGAAAGTATATAAGTTAAATAAACTCTTATTTAAAAGACAGAGATGAAACATACCAAATCTCTAAGAAAATCCCACTTTTTGGCTCCCATGTCATAAAGCCCCACTCCACCATCCATGAAGCAACAGACAGCATGTCCAGGAGGAAGAGAAAATGCTTGGTTTTGGGTTAAAGTTGGAGGAGGAACAGCCTCACTTGTTGAGGATGTATGGTGATTTTTAGCAGGATACTGTGTTGAACATGCTTAACAAAATAAAGCAGAAGATATAAACAGGTAAGATTTTTTTTTCATTTAATAATATGCAACAATTATAAAGAGTAAAATGCTTTGTAATCCAGTGAGATTAAAACCAAACAAAAATAATTGAGAATTCATGTACAATGACTAGCCTACTAAAGAAGGGATGTATGAAGTGCTTGATCCTTTACACATTTGTCTAGTCATCAGAGGGTACTTTATTTAATGAAGAAATACAGAGACAAAAGTTTACAGAGATCAACTCACATATAACAAATTCATAAACAATATTCTCTTAACTTGTAGCAATTGCAATGATTAACAATAAAAATTACACTTACACTTTTTCTTTGGAGGAGAACTTAACACATGCAAACCATGGAAACCACTTTTCTTCAATTTAAAATTACCTAAAGGTGTTGTACGTGAAACACTCCAAATACGCAACACACCAACTTGAGAATCTGATATGTAAAAAAACCATTGATTAAAAACATTTATTATTTTGATTTAGTATTCTCTTTTTACTGCACACATAGGTACACAGTTTAAGGACTGATTTAAGTGAAAATACAACAATGAATTAAACTCAGAATAAGCAGGCACTGTCATCTCCATTCTGGTACCACTATCAAAAATTATAAACATTAGCAATATTTACTTAAACTTCAGCAGATAAACTCTGTGGAACCTCTCATTATAAAATATTCTCATGGCTTCACTTTCCTTACTCACTGCTTCTTCAACCTGAGCACTAATACCTACAGTGAAGAAAAGAGGCAGGAAATAGATTTTTTTTTTTTTTATACTTCTAAAAATTGAGAGAGAAAAGCTGGGGAGCAAGAAGTGACATCCACTAGTATAAGGCATTTTTATTGCTATTTTCAAAGAAACTCTCATATTTGTTGCTAAAGTGTGCATGAGGAAAATATTTAGTATAACAAATAGTTTCAAGTCACTTGTTTATGTACCCAACAAATACAAAATAAGTAGAAACTTCTCAGTGTAATTTTCTGTTCTTTTCTAGTTTTAAGGGTTTTTTATGTACAAAGCACGTGTGCATTTATTTGTAGAAAAGTTAATAAACAGAAAGATCACACTTGAAGTATCAACTTTGAAAACTTAGTCCTATATTTATTACTTTTGTATAAATCAGGAAATAAAAGGCTTACCTCCAGTTATAAACATTCCAGGTGCACTAGACACCCAGGCTAAACACTGAACAGATGCTGCTGCACTGGGAAAATTGAAAGTTGTGATACAGGACAGAGATTCAGAATCAACTAGCCGAATTCCATGATGTAAATTAGCAACAAGAAGGTAATCAGTTGACAAAGGGTCCCACTCCAGTGCTGTAACTGGATCCTCTTCATCTGTTCCTTCAAGAGACTCTGGTCTTAAGACATGTTTCTGATTTTTAGATCCTTTAAGAGCACAAGAAAACAGATAATTTCTAAATTAAATTAAATATATCCCTTCAATAGTTTCAGTTGTTAATGAACTTTGTATAAACTTTCAACTCCTTATTCCTCTGTTGGAAACCAAGAATCTTATAGAAGTTAAAAACAGGAAACAAATTTTATGGTTAATTTATTTTTATTTTAAAATTGTCTAAATGAATATGTACAACATTACAATACTAATGAAAACTAAATATAAATAAACATAGAGACAGGTAAAATTCCTGTTATAATCTAAACTCAATTTCAAGCTAGTACAAGTAAGTTTTTCCCCAGCAGTAATGGATAATTTTCAATAAACAATTTTTTATACCATCATATGTGTGGTATATTCAAAACTGCCACTGCTGCTAGCTTTTTTTTAGCCAATATTATATTTGCATTTGCAGAACATAATTTTGACATTTTAAATCCTTTTCCTATCATATCTGTTTTCATATTTAAATAATTCTTGACAAACTTCATGAAAAATTTCAGTTCAATACATATTTAGAGGTCAACATATTAAAACAGATTTTCTTTTCCCAATGCCAATATTACTTCTGTCAGTGCTACTGAAGAAATCTATTCTCTGTGACATCTTGAGTGACAACTTAGTAGAGTGAACTGAGGGAGAATGAATTTTGCCTAACACTATGTAAAATTAACACATTATTTAAAGAATTACTTTTCTCACAAAATTGAAAATCAGTTTTTACTGGAGGAAAAGAAGTAGTCAGAAAAAAAAATTAAATAGTCCACCTAATACAGATAATCTGTCTTTGTAGAAAATTATGAAAGAGAGCTAAATTTTAGCTTCAAAGGAGCTTATCAACAAGAAACCTTCATTAGCAGAGCACTGAACTATTTATGAAGTATGCACAAATGTGCTCGGTGGATTTCAGATATAAAGAGAATCTTTATCTTTATCTTCCCATACAGTCTTTGACAGAACAAAATCACAAAGACAATATGAAGCATGACATGAGATTCTACCTATGAAAATGCAGATGACTCAAGCATATGAAGCACAGGACTAGAACAAATGCAAGCAAAGTAAGAGACAAGTCAGTCCATTCAGAAGAACAAGCTTGCTGGGAAATACAGTTCAGCAGAAAATCAGAGCTGTTATCATTCCCTAAGAAATCCAGTTTATTGTACTTGTTGGAAATTGCAATGTTATCTTGGTCACAAAAGGGAGAAGACAGAAAGAAAATGTGCTCTTTATCTAAGAAAATGTATTTTTGTCATATGGAAGGAGTAGTAATACTAAGAGCTAAGAACACGTTTTATGTATGCGCAAACATTACAAAACCTAAACGAAGAAAGTGCAGAATTACACACATATAGAGAGACAAAAACTATACATACACTTATATATAAAAATAAGTATTTTATCGTATCAGTTTTTACCTGGTTGAAAAATAGATAGGCTTCCATCAGTATGTCCAAATACTACTTTTCCTTTTTTCTTTGGATGCCATCTAAACAGACTGATATCTGACAAGAAACTATGTGCTTCTCTGTGTACAGTTACCCCGCTGTCAGGTCCTGAGATAGTCCAAATGTACAATGGACCTCTGTGGGACACAAATGCAACTGCATCACCTGCATTCCAGCACCAGGTAAGCGATGCAGGAATTCCTGAAACATACAGGTAAATTTTATAAGAACCAGGATACGAAATTCAGTGCATTACTGCTTCACCCAGTATCAGCAATTGTCTTGAAAAGCTGTACAAATAATTATTCTTCTACATAAAAATGATCAGATTGAAATTTAGAAAACTTTGTGAACATATTATAGTGTAAATGTAAATTACGCATATCCATAGGCGGGAAGTAGAATTATTTCCCAGATTATTTTAACACTACTTTGATGGGCCGTATTTTGTGATACTTATACTTGATTTCGTTAGTGCCAAAGACAATCATACATATGAAAAAGGATAAGCCTGATTCTGTAAACAACACTTTAATTCATTCACAATTCCATTCACCGTTATGTTTTATTATCAGGTATTTGCTACTAAGCTGGTAAAGTACCAAAAACTTTAAAATGTTTATTTTTGCAAAACACAATGAAATTTAATTTAGAGATAAATATAATAGAGGCATATGTTTGTGAAAAAATTGGCAAGCTAGCTCTGTAATCAAAGTAAACTCTTGAAAGCTTCCTTCTGGATAACTGACAGTTTTAATTCAGTTGCATAACACCTAACTTTAGGCATTCGAGTTTAAGGATTTTGATCTTAACATCTCCAGCCCTCACTATCCTCATAATTTAATACTCTGTATCTGAAGGAATAAATGACACTAAGACAAACTCCTCAAGCTGAAAATTCAAAAGTGTTTGGGATTAGACACTTCAATATTGCAGTGTCAAAGAGAGGAAAAGCAGCATTAGTAGGAGCTTTAAACACATTATCCTAAAAGTAAATTTGCTTTTAAAAAGTTTAAAATAATAATATTTTTCACACGTAGTCATTGGCTGAAGTAGTTTTTTAAACAACAAATGTATTGAAAAATAATCATTAGTTTTTATATTAGTGCATAATCTGATACAATATTCCTATTAGGATAGATATCTCAATGTGGTTTTTTTCCTACTTATTCCTTTTTCAAGATATGCAAGATGGACAAGATTTTCAGAGGTATCCTAGGTGCTCTGGAAAAAAACAGAGTAGGAGGTCCTGAAATGTCTTAGAAGATCATGAAATACTGACTGTTCTTGTGTTGCATCTGTTTTCCAAGAATGTAAATACAAGAGCCAAGGACACCTGACAGAGATTCACTGTAAGAACAGAAATACCTGTACTGGTTTTGAATCAAGAGAATGAAACAGAACTGGGCAGAGAAAGGTGGCAAACACAGATTTTTAACCCCCTAAGCTTCTACTACAATCTTCTAATCAGCAGTTTCAAGTCCCGAGAGAAAATGTAGGTAGAAAAGTATTAGGTTATTTAAACAAGTAACTTTGTCAAATTCACTGATAATTTATATTTCAACCTGTTTAAGGTTACATTTTATTTGCTTTCACTTCCATGAAGTTATCATGAAAATACACAGGGTTTAAAATTTAATTATCATTTTATATAGTGATGGAAAAAGCTGCTTATTTTCTGCTCAAGAAGAAATCAATAGCAAAGTGCATTATTGAATTGGTCAAGTACTTTAGAAAATAATAATAATAACCTATTTCTTTACCAATTATTAGATGGTTCAGGGCAATTTACTCAAAGACAGTATCATTCTTTTCTAAAATGAACTGCAACAAATTTGACAAGAATATTGTGTTATGCAATTGTTAAACCTCTGGCCTACCAACTGCTTAGAATTTACTCTGTATCAAATATTTCTGATACCAGTGGATAAAAAAGCTATATGGATCAAATAGATCTCCATGTCTGAAATACCTTTAGTATTGTCCAGCTTGGCCACAACTTTCTGTTCAGTCATGTTCCAAATAATCACTAAACTATCTGCACTGGCACTCGCAAACATGTCAGGATTGTGGGGACACCAAGATATGGCTGTGATTGTCTTCTTATGTTCAGACATAATTGCCCGGAGCTTGAATTCATTGTATCGGTGATCCAGCTAAACAAAACATAAAGTTTATTTTAGAAATACAAATTTCATAAACTCACTTTAAGTACTGTTGGGTTGGAGAATAATTCATGTAACAGTATTAGGCTCACGGATGAATTTATAGTGGATTTCACAATTGTCAGTACCTGACACCTCAGTAAATTAAACTCTCATACATTTGACTGGACAGAAAAGTTGTTAAATATTCAATTAGCCCAACCAGTATTAACACAGTCTGTTCTCTCTTCACTTACAAACTATTATATTCCATTAATAACTGCACTCAAACCCAATCCTAAAATGCTTTATTTATAGGCATGGTATCAACCATTTAGCAATATGCAAGAGGTTAAACAGGGTGGAATATGAAAAGAAGTTTGAAATCCTGCTCATTTCCTAAATCGCATTGTACTAAAAAAAAAAAAAATAAATACATAAAATGCCCAAAACTGACACAGTAAATTTTCTTTACTTTAATCCTACTAGCAGTATAACTCTTGAAGTTAAAATAAGCATATCCTTTATTTCTTGACATATGTCTCAGCCTGAAAATTTCATGTCACAGCATTTCTATTGCTTTGTTACATGCTGATGTATAGTACCTTTGAACTTCAGAAGACCATGGTGCTGAGCAGCTGAGAAATTAAGAAAGTAATAACTTGTTCCAAAACAAAGAAAGGTGAGCAATTGAATCCACAGCTCTGCATAGTGGATTAAACTACTTCAGAAGACTACTTTTACACTACAGCTTCAAATGAAACCATAGAATTGCTTCATTTCTCTCTTGGAACCCTCTCTTCTATCACTGGACTTCATTAATCTTAAATGTTTGCTGAATTGAGACCCTGTCTCTTAAAAATAATTCTTGACACACACAACTTCAAATATAAAGCTTGCACGAATCTTTTGCACTAGTTGTAACAATGAGGAAAAAATAATTTGGAAGGAGTGTCTTGAATGGAAGATTGAGCTTTTTACATGGACATCTTCTCAGCAGCAATCATACTTTTAAGAGCATTGTAGAAACATTTATTGTTTCTACAAAGCAAGACAGAAACAATGCAAAAATGTAACTAGTCTGTTAAATAAAAATGATCTTACCTGATAAATATAAATAGCAAGGGTAGCACAGTAGGCAAATCTGTCCCCACTAGCAGCACATACATCCTTGTTCCATGGCTGACATCCAGCAGCTAAAAGTCCCACTTGTTTAACGTGTGACATTTTTGCCTTTAAAGACGCAAAACAGAAATTCATTAGACAAGACGACAGTGTTAAAAAACATTAATAATAGACTTTTGTTCCCATAAATAACATACACATATGTGCCTTAAAAATACAGCTAGCCTTTACATTATAACAGCAACAAATTGTGTTTATGAGGTACAAATGCACGAAGCCAAAATAAAGCCAAACAGATTTTCACAGGTTTCAGTGCTACACAAGAAAGGGATTTTAACACCATTCACAGGAATCCACTTGGGAGAAAAAAAAGGGAGAGCAGGGAGGGACAGGACATGAAAACTCAAACAGTTCTTGATTTGTACTAGCTGAAGCTGGTCTCATCACTTTCATTTTCTACTGCAGGCTGATTCACCACTTTCTACATTACAGTGTAATGCCCTTTCTGTTCTCTTCTTCCCTTCATCCTCCAGAAAGACAGCCAGACAAAACAGACCATATGCTAATACTTTTGTTTTAGGTAAGTTAAACATTGTGACTAAAAAGGTCTTCAAGCAACTTGCATAGAACAACTATGCATTATTTATTATCAGAATCCCTTTTGAAGAAGCTTTCTAAATTTTCTAATAATTACTATTTAACAGAAAATTTGAAAGACATTGTGGAAAATAAAAAGCAAAACTTAGTGTAACATTACTGTATTATTGTACAGAGAACTATGCCTTCATTGTCCAAGACAAGTCTCAAACGACCAGCTCTGCTCAGAATGAGGCAACAACCAACTTTACCATAAAAACACAAGAAATGCTTCGCTGGGCCAGACCAATTATCCACCTACCCCGTATTTGATTCGTGATAATGTCAAAATGTTACTTAGAGCACACGAGCCTGGCCATTTTTCTATGATCCATTTACATACTCTGCTAAGACCAAGAATGCACACATTTGCAAAGCTATGGTTAAAATTCAACTTGTGGGTGGGTTGCACAAGATGACCTGCGGAGGTCCTTTCCAACCTCAATTATTTTGTGATTCTTAGATTTAAGAAAAGATTCAAAATGAGCCGTGTTGCATTTATTTAGAGCAGAGACGTAGGGAAGGCTATCAGTTTTACAGAATCTCTGAACTCACTTAGAAACCAGTCTTCATGTGATACGAATGTCCCTGGTTTAAGCGAATTGTCAACTGATCAATGCCTGTTCCATTAACTTGCAGAAACATTTATGGCTTTATCACTAGCATGGGCTCAAGTAAGGTCCAGACATAAAAACTTACTCTTCCAACTATGTTATAAAATGTATCATTTAAGGACATGTTTATACTGTAGATAGATCCATGGACTGAGGGACATTATGTGGCAAAACATTACACAGAGTGTGGAAGATGGGATCTTACAGTCAAGAGCTGAGACTATGATCTTTAAAAGATCAGGAGATTTATGTTCGATTTACCAAGTGTTAGGTACACTTTCAAGCCCCAGAAAGGAACTGAAATTAAAAAGAAAAAAAAGGAAACTTCAAATGCAATAAAGCATTTTGAGCAGCAATTGTTGATCAAGTGCAAGGGTTGGTTATACAATGCATTGCTGTGTAACAGCTTCAGGAGGGAAATGCTGTCTGTAGATACTTTCCATCTAATTGAGATCAACTGCATGGAGGGGGAAATATTTTTCTGAATGGCATTAGTATTAAGGGGCATTTAGAAAAAACTTTGTACAAGTATGGCACCTATCGGTCAATACCGACAAAAAGCTTTTCCTAGAAACATTTACAAAATTTCATTTTAATACATGTATATAAGGGATGAAAATTAAGTTGAATAATCAATTTTATCTTCCATTTTTTCTATTTGCTTGGGATATCTACTTGGCAGTTAAATAGTAATGAATAAATAGAAGGAAGAAGCAACATCCATGAGATTGTAAGTCTCTCTAACTTTGGAAAGTGTGAAAGAAAAAAATAAAGTTCAGAGATTTATTTTGGGTGCTTCTTTAGCAGAACATCAGGATCAGATTGAACATTTGGGACTGAACATCTCAAAGATATCACTGACTGTAGCTATAGTGCTTAAGCGTTCTGAGTTCTAAATGCCTAAAGAAAAGGAAACATCCACATTAACTCCCGAAAATTTTGGTAAAGGAGACTGTACAACAGAATAAAGATAAACAGAAAAAAGTCACAAAATCCAGCTCTGCTGCAGACCAGTGCTTTGGCTATTAGACTTCCTTTGCCTCTGCCAACAGTATTAATTCTCCTGACTTCTGCAGCAAATAAATTAGAGATTCTAGAGAGAACAGTTCTATAAATTACATCACCTTGCAGTTCATTTGCATTCTATCTCATGTTATAAATGAGTCTCACAGAAAGAAATTTATCTTATTATTTAAATAATTATCATCATCCTTACATAGTGTCAAAAAATAGACTCCACATTTCTGATTTTGCCATTGTAGTGTTCTTTCAGCATCTAGTAAAATTACAAATTCCAGAGGTCTCTTCTGTGCAATTAAAGTACCCATCACATGTATTCAGAAATATTTGGACTTGGGTCATTCAGAACTGCAACAAAGACTTTTTCCACTAACAACAAAAAAATAACAGGCACCATTAACAACCACTTTTTCTGACACTAAAGTAATCTCGTTGATTGCATAACAATTTGCCAAAATGCAGAGTAATATCTGGAACCAGAACTCCTGGTTTCTGCTCTTGATTCCAGGAAAAATGATGGTTAAAACACTAGGTATGCCAGCAATCAGATAAGGAACATCAAAAAAGCCATGGTAAAATAGAATTAAATGTACAATACTGGATTATCATAGGTGCAGTTTCTATGTTTACCACACGTAAGACTGATTAAAAGTTAACATCTCTTTAGATACTAAGAATGCCCAAATATTTAATTGATAGTAATAACAGATTTGTCTCATTTTGCACAGATCCTATTTTTTGCCTTCTCATATGGGAGTTAAGAGGTTCCTGATATGATGAAGTTTAATCTGTAAGAAAATATTATCTTAAATCTTGTTTAATTTGTGGTTTGAGTACAGGTAAAATTGACTGTAAAGCTAACATGTCTTACAGATGCTGAAACATTATTCCACAAATGTTTCTTTCGGAGTAACAACAGATTTGTCTTGCAGGATTCTGCAGTAATCTGTATTCCTTAAAAAAATCCCATTAATATATTCAGTAGATCTTACTTTCTGCCTTGATATGAGAGAAGTTATTCCTGACTACATGGAATCTAGTCTATAGAAAAATACTATTCTAAGTGGCTGAGAATAAGGAGGATTCCAAGCTTAAGTGCTGAAATCTAGAACAAAAAGAAAAAGGTCCTCCACACTGGTTTTACAGTTAACATGGTAACACAAAACAGACTCCCGCTTTGGGTTTGGAGTCAATTCCACTACTAGCACTACTATTTCCATGTTTTCCATGCAGCTGATTAACAATGAAGATGCTTTCATACATTTTTTCCATGTCATCAGGACACCTGCATAGTTTAGGCTATTTTAATGGTTTCCAAATGTATACATCATCCATTAGAGTTCAGGCTAGATGAATCATGACCAAAAAATCATTGTCATCAAATGGCTATAAAATTATTTCAAACTAGATCTAAATGTATGTCTGTAACCATAACTGGATATGTCATATGAAGTACTGTATTTCAAATAAAAGAACACATTTGAGTTCTCTTTGTTCTACATTAAAGACAAAAGGTAACTTTATATTAGTTTTTGGTGAAGAAATTCACCAATAGAAGCCTTATTCACAAGTTTCATTTAAAACAATTTTTTGGATAATGTACTATTTTTCTTAAGGTATGAAATTCAAATGAAAATGTCTCCTAAATATGACCAACATTTAGACGAAATATGCTGCTTTGTGATATTTATTGCACTGAGTTAATAATCCATGCTTAAGAAGCATTATTAAACTTTGATTCTTCATTTAGTTTTCTTCCTATTTAAGTATACATAAAAAAGTACATATGTAAAATATTCTGAGCTGTATTATAGAAAAGAATTTGCACTTCATTTACTAAGATTTGCTGGTTTAGACCTGTTCATATTTCCTGCTGCTTGTAAAGAATTATATACTGTTTTACAAAAAAACACTGTAACTAAGAAGAAACATTTGCTTTGAAATTCAGTACAATAGCATCTAGAAGAAGAAATTACAATTCTGTGGCATACTGACTGTTATTTTCTTGTAAGTATCACTCATTAAAATAGTTTCCTGCAGATCTCTTCAGACATTATAGATTTCTGTTGAACATAGTAAGGGAGGAACCAGCATTCATCAGAACAGCCTGAGTAAAATGGCAGAAAACTAGAAATGCAGTATAACTGAATAAATATTTACATATGTGTATGATTTTACAAATGCTGCACTTTTATACAATGGAGATTTTTCTCATATTTCATTAAAAACACATTTTATACCAAAATAAGGGATGTACAAGTAAATATATTGAACTCAAGTATACACTGAACAAAACCTGTGCATGTATAAAATGTAAAGCTGGGAAAGCTATCAAAGGATGCCCATAGTTTCCAAGGAGATGAAGGGAAGAGGGGAAACAACAAAAAACCTCTCTTTTCAATTGGCATGAGCAGCAACATTCTAAGCCCTTCCTTGTTGCCAAATATAGAAAAAAAAACCATTAAACTGAAATTTACCACAGACTTAATGTTATTTAAAAATAACAACTGAATGGACTAGATACATAGACACGGCTATATATCAACAACTTAGAGATAAATGCCTAATAATCCCTACCATAGCATAGGTATCATTTTTTGTAAACCATTTAAGAATTTCGATGTTCATTCCAATACCTTGCTGCTCCTAGAAATGCAAAATCTTGTTCTGGCTGTAGAATGAAATCACCTTACTTGACAGATGAAGGAACTAAACCTTGATGTTCCCAGAATAATGCAGTTAATGTCAGTAGCCTGGCAACTGCAGCTCTTTAACAGACACCATTTTAATTTAAACGTAATCCTTTTTCTCTGCTTCAGCTACTCGGTGTATTTCATCACTTCTTGTATTTCCCAATTGTACTACAATGATATTTACAGAATAATAATAGCTCTTTAAATCCATAACTTAATATTCTTTCATTATCAAGAGATATGCTTGCACGTTGTAAGTATTCGTAAATGTATAGCCATCATGCATAGCCAGTAACACACGCTTACACTGTTAGTGATTGTGGTCTATATGGTGTATGACCTGTCCAAATGAGTGCATACACAATATGGCATGAAGACAAAAATGAATATAAAGTATCTTTATGCTAATCAATATGCTCCTGTATATACAAACCCCTAATTTCTGAACAACTATATGTAGTAAAGGGTTAGTGTCCTCTGCTTTTGTTCATTCTGTTGTCACTATCTTCCAATTAAGTTTCTATGTTTTCCTATGTGGGAAACTTGCAGTCTCTTCTGTATGTTAGACGTATAAAAGTGTTATATCTCATCCAGATTATTGACCCCAGGTACTAGTATTTTCATCAATATGTCAATAATAATGTATTAATTAAAGATCTTCTTTAGTGATAAAAATGTGATTTCTCCTTAAAGTAATTGGGTATATTTAACCATCTTTGTGGTAAAATTCATATGAGATGAAAATGTGACCTGTGAACCATACACTTTCAAATTATCACCCTATCCAATGGGACCAGTCTGAAGCACCAGAAAACGGACAATGAATTTATCTTGTCAAAAACATTAAGGTCACCAAACTTACCAAGCAATCTCTGCGTGTCTGCAAGACACAGAGGAAACCAACTTCTTACAACTGTGCCTGCCTCAATAGCAGAGTCTCATGTAAGAACGTAAGCATAGTTAGTATTAACCCTCTTCCATTGGGGCTGGAAAACACCAAGCTTATTATAGCAATGTTAAGAAATTAAATTCTGATTATTATTTCTAGACCCATGAAGTAAAGGATAATTGGAATTATTCTGGTACATATGTAACTTAAAAGCCAATAGACAAATTAAATTTACTAAGACTACACAGAGCAATTAAATTTCCAAAAACTTTAATGTTTCTGGAAGGGGCATTTAAGAAGTTAGCACATTTTATAAATTCTATTCTATGCTATCTATCCATTAAACTTAAATAAATTTACATGTACTGGGTTATGAATCTGAAGAATCTCAAAAGTAAGAACACCAGAAGATGAGAAGAACTCTTACACTGTGAAAACTTTGAAAATATGTATATTGTCCAAGATCACCAATCCTAGTTTTTAACAGATCTATAGGAATAAAAGGTTAGAAACAAAGAAATAGATGGCAGTATCATATTTCAGTTATAATTTCTTAAGAACCAGATATGTCAGTATCAGTTAAGCTACTCCCTTTAAAGAAAAAAATCTTCACTCCACTTTGTGTGGAGTACCGCAAAACGGTAAAGAATTTTCAGTTCTTGATGTGGCCAATCAAACTGCAATTACTAATGTAGGTCTATAAATAGTTTTACTGAGACTACACACATGCTACTTTAAGGAATTGCTTCTGGGCAAGAGATGAGCAAAGACTGAATATATTAATCATGACAGTCACAATGTACAATAATGTAGCATAATTATGTAGCTTTATGCATGTACTGCTCTAAACAAAAGTTAAACTCTTCATACTTCCCCGCAGGATTTAATCTAGGTAGTCTACCACTTGTTAAAGTGTCTGGTTGGTCACTAGTCTACCACAGAGCAACATAGGCAGAGAGTCTGTCTGCTTCTGTGCAAGGACTAGGAAAGTTTTTTCTACTTTTGTATAGAATTCATGGCACACAGACTGTCTGTGGCTCCAGAAGAATCAAGAGATTAACCAGAGGCCAGAAGAGAGCATCTTGGATGAGGCTTTTAATTTGAGCAAGATTCTTCAAAAAAATCAGAAGCCTCAGCAAGATTCTTGTATCCAGCAGTTGCAGATGACCTTTTGTAACTTATGATCATAGAATCATAGAATGGATTGGGTTGGAAGGGACCTTAAAGCTCATCCAGTCCAACGCTCCTGCCATGGGCAGGGACACCTCCCACCAGACCAGGTTGCTCAAAGCCCTGTCCAACCTGGCCTTGAACACTTCCAGGGAGGGGGCATCCACAACTTCCCTGGGCAACCTGTGCCAGTGTCTCATCACCCTCACAGTAAAGAATTTCTTCCCAATATCTACTCTAAATCCACTTTCTCTCAATTTAAACCATTACCTCTCATCCTATCACTACACTCCCTGATAAAGAGTCCCTCCCCCTCTTTCCTGTAGGCGATCTTCAGGTACTGGAACATCGCAATAAGGTTGACCCAGAGACTTGCCTTCTTCAGGCTGAACAAACCCAATTCTCAGCCTGGCCTCATAGGGGATGTGCTCCAGCCCCCTGATCGTCTTCATGGCTCTCCCCTGGACTTGCTCCAACAGGTCTATGTCCTTCTTTTGTTGGGGGCCCAAGAACTGGATGCAGTACTCCAGGTAGGGTCTCACGAGAGCAGAGGGGCAGAATCTCCCACTGATCTCCACAGATCCACCTGTCCATGTCACCAACAAAGATGTTAAATAGCACTGGTCCCAGTACCGATCCCTGAGGAACACCACTCATCACTGGTCTCCATTTGGACATTGAGCCATTGACCACAACTCTCTGAGTGCAACCATCCATCCAACCAAATCAATTCTAGTAGTAAATCTCTTGCCAAGCAGAAAAGGACCTGGGGGTGTTGGTGGACAGCAGGATGAGTATCTCCAGTTACATGGTGCCACCATGCTATCTCAGAGCAAACCAGCCGTCTTACATGAAAATTCACTGCAGTCTGGTGTTACTAAATCTTCTCTGTCAAGCAATTACTTCAACTTGCCAGGCTCCTAACAGACTCCTGTACTAATACCTAAGTCACCATCAAAATCAAACATGCTTTAGTAACCCAACCTAAACCATCATTCTGGAGCATAGGAGGTTCAATCTGAATATGAGGAAAAACTTCTTTACTGTAAGGGTTACGGAGCACTGGAACAGGCTGCCCACAGAGGTTGTGGAGACGCCTCCTCTGGAGACATTCAAAACCCACCTGGACATGTTCCTGTGTAGTCTAGGTGATCCTGCTCTGGCAGGGGGGTTGGACTGGATGATCTTTTGAAGTCCCTTCCAAATCCTAACATTCTGTGATTCTGTAATTTGGCTCTGAGTTTATTGTGGAGGTTTAAAATCTGGAACAGGCTGCCCACAGAGGTTGTGGAGACGCCTCCTCTGGAGACATTCAAAACCCACCTGGACATGTTCCTGTGTAGTCTAGGTGATCCTGCTCTGGCAGGGGGGTTGGACTGGATGATCTTTTGAAGTCCCTTCCAAATCCTAACATTCTGTGATTCTGTAATTTGGCTCTGAGTTTATTGTGGAGGTTTAAAATGGGTGTGAACACTAGTAGAACACTTGTTCATTTAAAATGATATTTAAATAATCGTGTTCTTTTGCTAGTCAGTAAAACGATAGAATGAGGGGGAATGGTTTTAAACCAGAAGATGGTAGATTTAGACTAGATATTAGGAAGAAATTTTTTACTGTGAGGATAGTGAGACACTGGAACAGGTTGCCAGGAAAGTTGTGGGCGTCCCCTCCGATGGCAGTAAGGTTGGACTGGATAATCTTTAAGATCCCTTCCAACAATTTAACATTAAAAATCCTAACTTGGAGTAAGTCTTAGAAAGGAGTGGTTTTGACTGTCTTGACTATACTAGTTGTACAGTTTAACTAGCATATCATTTATCATGCAATTTTAACAAGATAATCAAGAGTAATAGTATGGTTTAAAACAGAGCACAGAGAAATGCTGCTGTTTCTAACAACATAGCACTAGCGATGCTGAACTACCCACCTAATCAGCCCAAGATGTCATACCTAACAATGGTAACAAAACCATCATCTAAGGAGTATAGTACCAGAAATCTAGTTTTCAGGTACCGCATGTAGTACAAAGAAATACATACAACCATATCTGATCTCAGTATAATGCATCCAAGAGCCTCCACAAGAATTTTGTTCTCATCTTCCAACCCAGAGCTGCCATCATCACCAGAAGATTTATTTTCTGCTGGCAAATTGCCAAGAAGACATTTTTGATTTCAGATAAAGTTACCTCTTGAGACATTTTAGATCTGAATCCCTGATAAGCAGCTATTAAAAGATAATTTCACATCTGAAACATATCACGAGTGACATGTAACATGAGAATAGTGAAAAAATACTAAAATCTGCTAGTTTTAAACACTTAGAAGCATATAGCTTATATAAAAACCAAGTAATACACAATAATACAATTTAAATAGCTGTTGGCCCTTATGTATCAGTAGCATCTCCTGCATTCCGATTCAATAGCTGAGAATATACTGTCAAAATGAGAAATAGAAATTACAGAAATATATAGTTACATAAAGGAGCCTATTCACTTCCCACCATAAATCTATGCAGGCAGCAGTAGATCAAGCTTGCCCAAGGCACGCAGTTAATGAACATTTAAAAAAATCCAAGATATCCTGCAAATGTTGCTATAGTAACGACTCCTCCTCCGTGGAAAAATGTTAACAAAAATATACAGATAACCAAGGTGTAATCTGGAAATGTCCCTAGGTGAATTTAATATATTTCAAATACTTTTGTTTTACTCAATTACTGCTTATAATTATTTTACCTTATTTCATGTGCAGTATATTAATTCCTCCTAATACAATACAAGTAAATGCTTGATTTCTATCCTATTACATATTAAAGAATTACTACTTATTAAATTATGCAACCTAAAAAATGCAAGTGGGTGGCTAGCAAACTTTCAATATCTTTTATCCAGCTAGCAACACTAATTTTCAAAGAAATAATTTTAGATGTGCTTATCTATGATTCAAGACCTCATTAAAACTACTAAAAAATCCCTACTTTCTACCGTTATGGGAATATTACTTTTGGTACTAGTAATATAATAAACAGCAGCTTAAAGAAAAAAAAATATAAAGGAAGTAAAAGAGAAAATAATGATTTAAACAATTCTTACTCGTTGTTGTCCTTCATACCAATCATCTTCATCAAACCAGTGGGAAATATAAGTCATCCAAGCCATGACAGAAGGCACAGTTGAAATGAAAAACACAGAACCTGAAGACATGTAAGTATTATGAGTCCTGTGCTAAAATTTACTCAAAATTACAAGAAGCTCCTCAAAGATCTGTGATATGATTCTACATTAATAAGCTTTACATTCATAAATATATAATCTTAAATACTTTTAGCAACAATTTAAATGCTATATGCATTGGATTCTGAACTGGAAAACAGAAATCAACACCAAAACAATTACTAGATTACATAATTCCAGTATTTTCAATTGAAGCAGATTAGTGCCTCAAGCTCAATTTTACGGTGCTTCTGAGCTCTGAAAATGAGGTGCTGTTTAAGTCATTCTTATTTGTCTCTAAAAAAAATTACTTTCCTTTTTTTCAAATGAACTCTCTGTAAGAAATGTGGTTCAGTGCACAAAAGCTTGTACTGAAATGTAAAATACCTTCAGACTCATAGGGAGTGATATGTTTTGGTTATGTAGGGAGTGGTTTCAACTGGTACAGTAGGAGGGGCCACGATTATCGCAAGTGCCGAATATCTTTTGTTTAATCTTTTTTTTAAAAAGGCAAAAAAAGAAAGAAAAAAAGGTCTGCATCTCCATAGTTTGCAGCCAGCAGAGCCTGAAAGGCTCAGCTACAGCCACAAGAACTGGCTGGAAAATTTTAAAACCCAAATTTTCACTAATTCACCGGAATGCATCTGTTTCTTTTCTCTCCCTTGGGAGATAAAAGGTATCTGACTGTATTTATTCCTTCTGCAGCTAGTTATATCCTTTACTGGTATGCTCCCAAGTTTCACATCTGATTTCACAGTGCATTATACCAATGAAAACAAGAGGTAAAAAGATGAAATAAAAGCTGTATTGCTCACACCACAGTTCAGTTCTGCAGTAGCACACTTCATCAGCTGTGCTGTTTAGAAGACATTATCATACAAATCCTCCTGACTGCATAGTTGCAGCAACTATCAAATCCTCAACAGAGACTATGGATACCTAAAAAACCTCAGTTTTTAGGAAATGTAGAACCCAGGCAACCTCTGCCCTTCTGTACTGGATTAGTGAGCTGTTTCCTAAAATTAGTATTATTAAATAAAATATGAAATTAAATAAAATGCAAAAGCTAGACTGTTTAATCAAGAAATAAAGTAAAGTAGGAAAAGAACAGGTGGAAGTACCAGATATAAACCTAGAGTTAGTGGTCAACATGAGTTATCATTTCCAAAGAGCAACTCAGTGTCATTACCAGTCCTACTTTAGCATTCGTAGTTTCCATTAAGGCTATTGTATAAGCAAGCTATGTTCTCAGATACACAGCAGAGAAATAAAGAAAAGCAGGAATACTTTTGCCTTCCTCTTACTTGTAAATTATGACATCCAAGGGAAAAAGAACAACAAACCACACACACAAAATAATAAAAACTTAAATCAAGACACCCACTACATTTATGGGCAGTAGCACTGCCAAATTAGCAGATTTTTTGTGGCTACACAGTCCTACAGAAAAATGTATACGTACACAAGAGCATACACAGAGGAACTTCTCATCATACTGCTGAAACTTTCTTGCCCTTTGAGACTTTGGCTCAGACAGAAACAATACAAAGTGTGCAGAATTGTATCATCTCATAAACTATAAGGGAAACATGGATTAATTCAGATACCTCTATTCATAGAGTTGAAGAAATGCCTGACCATATCCATGGTCTATGACTAAATTATAAAAATGTTACTGATCTATCACTGCTACAACCAAAAATTTTATAATCAGCTGAACAAATAATATCCACTTTTTGTTACACACCTAAATTATGTTTTCAAATAAATTAATACTAGTGCATTTAGGAAAGCCTTTGCTTTCACACTGCTGTATCTCTTTATAAGGCCACATAGCATCATTCAGAATTTTGAGCAAAGTATTCACAGAATCACAGAATCACAGAA
>NW_010191685.1:1456-3289 GCF_000695765.1 Mesitornis unicolor | reverse complement strand
GACTGGGGGGGCTTTGGGGTCCCTTCCAACCATTCCGTGATTCTCTGATCCCAATTTCCACATTAAACTTGTACTTCACCCACACCATTCCCACACAGCCCTGCTTTGGGGCTGTTCCCCATTACAGACCGAATTATCAAAGCTCATCCCCATCTGGGGAGTTCCAGAGAGCTGCAGGGAGAGGGAGGAGTTCTCCAAAATACACTGGGTTAAATTAAATAAAAGTGTCTACCCCTTTGTCGTTTGTTCCTCTGATGGGACAAAGATGAGCCTGGAGTCATCACTGCATAGAAATGAGTGGTCCCAGGGGCTGCGATGGTCTGAGAGGGCTGAGCAGCATCCACAGCCCCAGAGAGGAACCCTCACTGCTAAACCACTGGATGTTTTCAAGCAGAAGAAAAGAAATCCCTTCATCAGACCCTATACAAGATGTGTGTCAAGGAAATTGGTCCCTGAAAACCTGCAGGATGGGTCTACAAAATCAAATTACAGATCTACACAGGTGCCTAAACTCATAACTCGAGATGTAAATTGGATGTATGTTAGCAGATGTGAAGTTCTCAGCTCCGTTACAATACAAATAGCAGTAGAAGTGGCACATACACATCTCATCATCAGCCCCTTCGAGCAGCACATGTTGACAAGCATCGAGAGCGTGTGTCCATGATGGGTGGGAAAGGGAAGAGCTGAGGACCTGTCCGCTCTTCACGTTGCTTAACCAAAATTAGGTGTGCACTGAGGCATCTTCTCTCCCTAGAACTGCACAGGACTGTAAGGATGGGTAAATAAATACCAGTGGATATCCTGGTGACAAAGGGGAACACAGGAAGGTGTTGGATGGAGGAGATGCAAAAGGTTGTAGCACACAGCAGGGGTTGGAGATGAGAGAGGCTGAGATGTCACCGTGGGATCAGCAAGAGGTTTACAAAGGAGAGAGAAGAGAAGGAAAACAGAGAGAGAAATGCTAAAGCTAAAACGCTGAAGGAGACCAGGTAATGGATTACAGGGCAGATGAAGGGCAAATATAAGGCAAAAATCAGCTGATGGCAGAGGCAAGCAGGAGGTCTCAGACCAATGAAGTCCTGTGCTAAAGGAGAGAGCATCGTCCAAATGCATCCTACCCAAACCTAAGCCAGAAGGACCTGGTTTTGGTAGCTCATTGATGGGGAGTCGTGCATTTCTCCTCCATGCATATTTACAGGCACTAATTCACCAGGCATCTTTTTCCCTGCCACTGCGAGCACTTTGCAACCGCTAGAAAGGTCAGCTGAGGGGAATGAAGCACTAAATCAAACAATGATAGGCCCAGGGGAACAAATTCAGGGAGAAATACGGGAGGATAAATTTAAGGGTAGGAAAGTGGCACGGCCGTGGACCAGAGGCTCTCACTTCCATGCCCTCCGACACTCGGCGCACCCATAATTTACCCCTCCGATTTCGGAAAGCACGCACGGCAGCGCTGGGAAGGCAGCTCTGCTGTCAGCACAAATCACCTTAAAATGCAAAGCTGTGGGTCCTAACGGGGGCTGAGTTTTGGCAGGTGGGATGGAAGTGATCTGTTTCCATGGATCTGCCTGCAAACTGTGCTCAGTCTTATATTTAGGATATTCCAGGACACTAATGGCACTTTAATTGACAAGTATCAGCTTTCTAAGCTGCCAAAATGTGTTCAGGGTCAGGATGGGGCTTTGAGGAACCCCTGGCAAGAGGTGGCTCTTGTCCCCATTGCTTGTTATTGGGGAACAGAGACCAACCACCCCCCTCGCTCCCCCCTCCTTTCAGGAGCTGCAGAGGGGATAAGGTCTCCCCTCACCTCCTCTTCTCCACTTGAAC
>NW_010191685.1:0-1371 GCF_000695765.1 Mesitornis unicolor | reverse complement strand
TCCGGCCCGTCAATGTCCTTCTGGGAGTGAGGGGCCCAAAACTGACCCCAGGATTCAAGGGGCATCAAAGAGATCAGCACCAGTGGCGTGCAGGTTTCTCTCCTGATGCCATCTGCTCAAACCTTTCCCTCTGTTCATTGCAATGCTCACTTTTCCTCCCCTAAAATACAAGCTTTTGCTGGTGCATTGTGGCAGGATGGATACCAGCAAGCACGCAACGCGATAACCTAAAATCAGGGAGTTTGTCCTCAGAATCACTGTGCTTACACACTAATCATTGAGTGGTTTGGGTTGGAAAAGACCTTTAAGATCATCGAGTCCAACCATTAAACCAGCCCTAAGTCTGCCACTAAACCACGTCCCCAAGTGCCACATCCACCGGTTTTTGAATCCCTCCAGGGATGGGGACTCCACCACTGCCCTGGACAGCCCCTGCCAGTGCTTGACAACCCTTATATTAAAGAAATTCCTCCTAATTCCCAATCCCCAATGGGTCACAGGTTGGAAGACCATCACGGTGCCATTCACATGGTGCCAGAAATGGGGAGTTTAATGAAATTTTACATGTCATTTTGACGGCACTTTGTAATTTGTCATAAAGCAGCAGTTAGACTTTAGAGGTGAAGGAGCTGCTTATTTGAGGAGCTAAGTATTGTAAAACCAATCTGCCTCGACCACTGCTGGAACTGGTTACGTCCATGGGAAACACTTTGGTAGGAGCCAGAGCAGCCCCATTTCTATTTTGCCTTTTTTGGGTTGTAATCTCCAATTCTGGATTGTTTTATTTGGTTCCCAATACCTCTGAGGTACAGGAAAAACATATTTCTATATACGTGCACCAGGAGGTCCAAAAACCAGCAGAGCTGGGTTACGAGGCACACAGCGATTACAAAAAGCAGTGCTGTTAAATCACAGAAATCATAGAATTCACTTGGAAAAGACCTTTAAGAGCATCGAGTCCAACCATAAGTAAATAAATAATATAGAAATACATAAATAAATCATAAATTATAAATCCTGGGTTACAGATGGATTCTGGAAGACGGAAAACACATTGCAAAAAGCAAATGCCTATTGCGAAATAAAGCATCACCTCCTCTGTTTTGGATGTTCACAGAAATATTTGTGTTAGTTTTTGGGTTTTTTTCCCTCTCCAGAGTTTTTTCCCCTCTTTTCAAGTTGGCTCCTTGGGCCGGAGCCAGAACTCACTCCTAAATTGAGACATAATTGGACGTGTCCTACTGTGTCCCTCTGGGCGACTCGTTTAACCCCTGTGCCTTCCTGCACTTCAGCTTTAAATAAAGAGGTGCGAGAATCTCCCTTGACTGCTTAAAAAACCAGAGCTTCATATCATATCATATCATATCATAT
>NW_010191684.1:97477-100322 GCF_000695765.1 Mesitornis unicolor | reverse complement strand
CCCTTCCAATCCCTAACGTTCTGTGATTCACGTTCTGTGATTCTGTGACATACTGGAGAGAGTCCAGTACAGGGCCATGAAAATGATGAAGGGATTGGAGTATTGCTCATAGGAGGGAAGGCTGAGAGAGCTGAGACTGCAGCAAAACTAGAAATGTTCTGGAATTACCTAATATAAGTTACGAGAAAAGAGTTGTCTTCCAAACCAAAACAGACTCCTGGGACATGGGGATGGTAAAAACAGCCAAGTTATTAGAAGACAGTAAGATACTTAAAGACAGTAAAACTGATTCCGGCTTAGTGAACCTTAAACTGGTTTTCTCCCACATTTACAGCATCCCACTGCTTACAACATTAAAGGTTTCAGGTTTCAGGGGGGTTGGACGAGATGATCTTTCAAGGTCCCTTCCAACTCCTGAGATTCTGTGATTCTGTGATTCTGAGAAGATGGAAGCTGCTTGCATTTAGTGCATATCTGTCAGTGTAACATGCAGGTCCCATTTCCCACCCTGGCTCCCTACCTAGCCCTATGCCAGTATCTGTAGCTGAATCTTAGTTCCGTAAGAATACATTTAAAAGCGTATCCGAGATGATACTCCCAAAAAGTAGGTTTTGCTCTTTTTCATATTAAGTCACTGAATTTCAAAGTTATAATTCTTGTTAACTTCACTGCCATCGTAATAGCTGGCATCTAAACTTGCCATATCAGCTAAAATACAAATACTTGATCTGATACCAAATCAAACTTGAATTTTGGCATAAAGCAAGATAACTTTTCTCGTTTTCATTAGAAGAAACTTTTCCAGGAGTAGGCAGAACTGCATGGTGAATGGGGTGCTTCATTGCTCTATGCACATGCATTTTCAGCTTCTTAAAATGTAGTATCTATTAGTAGTAGCATTAAAAATAGTACTTTCTACAATATATTTTTCCCTTTTTCTCCATAGAAAGAGAGAGGAAAGCAATCATTTTTTGCCTTTTTACATTATTGCACTACTAAGCTTGAGCACTCCAACACACTGCTCCCTCTGAGCTAAAACAGTCATATGGGTAGCACCATTCAAATCTTTCATGACACCAAAAACTCATGTTCCTATTAAACCTCTAGATCAGTCAGTCAGGTTTCCAGGGACTCTGGCACTTGCTATTCTGCAGAACTGGGGAAACAGGACACATGAACAGGTGGCCTTTTCCTCCCTCAGTCCCAGAGATGCAGAATCACTACCCTAGCATAATTCCTTCCCACATCTGTTTTCAAACCTTGACCCCACCAGTCAGCACATCTTCTCCACTGTTTTTCTGGGGCAAGAAGAGCGCTGCTAGCAGAAAGGAGACAAGCAGGAGTGAAGTCCACCTCCTACTTCTGTCTTTTCCTGGTGTTAGGGAGGAGGATGCCCACCCACTGTCCCGCTGCTGTGCTCAGGAGAGCATTGGCAGAACCTGGGTGAGAGATGCAGGGTAGGTCTGGGCTGGACGAAGACGGAAAACACAAAAATTGTAGACTACATATACCTACATAGAGCCTACACAAACCCTACCCTATATTGCTCAGCATCACCTCCACTGAAGGCAGAATCACTGCTCCACACTGTCTTTGTGTTTTCAAATACTCTTGTAGTAGCTACAGGACTATAAATGTTTACACCTTACCCTCCTGTGTCAGGCAGCAGGTGAGTAGAGGGGTCCCGACATTTAGGAGGACATGTAGAGAAAGGTAAATCTTTATCTGTGGGGAAGGTTCCTGTTACTGGAGGGAGCACTTCTGGGAAATGAGTGTAAATATTGAGTAGGCACAAGAAGACCTCTGTGTCACTGTGTAGCTAGACAAAAGTTTAGTAGTTTCACTTGTTTCGTGGCCCTTGGAACAGGGCTATTTTAAAAAGACCCAACCTGATCTCTTGCAAGATACTTAAGGCAATTCCACTGTCACAGACTTGAGCTAAAAGAAAACATACTCCATTTATGTCAACAGGAAAGACATTTGCTTCCTCACTAGGCTGTCTTTCTACCTCAGCAATGTTTGAAAATCGATTGATGGCAGAATGATAGTGTTTTGAAAAAATGTCATAAAAAATTACAAACATATAGTCTCAGTAACAGGAAATAAAAAGCAATCCACGAAACAGTTAAACTTTATAGAAGCCCTAAATGCTGCAGATAGAATGGACTTTTTTAGCTCTCTTTCTGTGTCAGAGATACATGTGCTTAGTAAATACCAGTAAAACAAACACAAATGCTGTGCAAAGAACTGACAAATGGAGGTAAAATATGTCAGTCTCTAACCAGTTCTACAATTAAACATATAAAAAGCAGGAGCAATTTATGTGATTTTCCTTAGATTCAAACATTTTTGTATGTTCTAGCTACTGTCGGTTCTATACACTTGATTCACAATGTAACCATCAAAACGTAAAATTCAAGCTGATGATGTTGTAAAAGAAGAGACAATTAAAAAGTCAGTGGTAAAACTGGAATGTGTATAAAACTACTAGGAAAGCAGCAAGATACCAAATTTGCTTAGATTTGAAATGTTCTTCCAGTGCAAAACCAAAGCAAATGCTTTAGCTTGGTTCGGAAGCCCCACCCTGTTTAATTTCAATATTCATATAACTGTCCTCCTTTTGCTCTCCAAAAGGCAAGAAGTAGTTTACTGCCCACACTAGGAGTTTAATTCCTCTATCTCTATATACTGTAAGTAACACAGCTCTCTTGAAAGGGCCTAATGAATGTAAACAAGGTTCTCTGCAGAATAAAGCACTGCTTAGAATAACGGCTCAGGGACTGGACTTTAGCATAGCACCTACATGCATTTTAAATAAAAACTTTTTACAAATTAGTTTATTTTT
>NW_010191684.1:75920-97446 GCF_000695765.1 Mesitornis unicolor | reverse complement strand
CCCTCTACAGCATCATCATCATCCTGCATTTCACAGTCTATCAGCAAGACAGTGGACCAGGAGAACAGATACTCAAGTAAAAGAACTAGAAAAACACCAAGGATGCTAGCTAACTTAAAGAGCTCTTTGTATTCTTTATAAACTGAAGTTATGTTGGTTCTATAAAACTGACTACCAGTATGTAAAAAAAACCCTACAAAATATTACCATTTCACATCACATTGTTTGCTTTGTATATACAGAAGCATTGATTTATTTTCTTCTTCTTTATGCGTGTTAACAGCCATACTGGGTCAAATCAGAGGTCCATACAACCCATTATTTTTGATACAGCAGTACCAGCAGCAGATGTTTTCAAAAAAGTGTGAAGAATAGAGCAAATAGGGAGTGAATCTTTCCCCAGCATACCCTCTTAGCTTCTAGCAATCAATGGCTTTGCTGAGCAATCTCTTCCTCAGCCAGACACTGCACACAGCCATTGTGTTTAATAATGAATTTGTCTAGCCTATTTTTGAACCCATTTATAATTTTGGCTTCACAGCATCTTGAGGCAATGAGCTCCACGATGTAATTATGTGCTGTGTGAAAAATATTTCCTTTTGTTCACTTTAAACCTGCTGCTTAATAGCTTTGTTGGGTGCTCCCGATTCCCCATACTATAAGGAATAATGAATAATTGTTCTTAGCATTGCAGAAGCAACACTGATTGGTGGCACAGCTCAGAGTACGTATCCTAAGTGGGCATCACAGAAGCCAGTAATGAGTGATATTTCACCATCCTGGAAACAAGGTAGAGACTTGGTACTGAAGCTGATAAAGTGGCTCTGTGTCACTTTAAGAATTTCCTCACTCATAGAGTCTTGCCATAGTTTACTATGCCAACCTTGCAGAAGCTGTGTACGGCAGCATTACACAGAGCATAAAAGCTGTAGTTGAAGTATGAAAGGTGAATGAGCAAAACCACAAACTGAAAATAGAGAGTTTTACTGTAGTTATTTGTCCAACTTGACCAGGGACACCAATGACAAACAGAAATAGGCACAGATAAAAGACAAGACTAAGTGAACAAAAGCTCAGCTGGTATCACAGCTTAATGCAGAAGACAATTTTCTGAAATGCTCATCAAGCAAATACTCTAAAGTGTTCTGGCAATTAATAATGGCTGACAGCACTTGGAAGAGGAATACCAGTATCACAACACAAAAGACTGAAGAACTGCTGTATGCAGTCTTTCTCAAGATTAAAAAGCATATGTCTCAACTTGACAGTCATGCTTAGATTCAGAGGATCTTGGAAGGACGTGAAAATCTAAAAAGAGCTTTGCACTACAAGTTTTCCTCATCTATTTAAGTAATCTCATTTCTTCCCTGTCTGTTCATGTGGGGTTGGAGGTGGCTGCTTTTACTATTCTTTCTTGAGTAGAGGATACAGGATCTGACCCACCTTTGCAAGATTCTTTATGTCATATTGGAATTTTGTTGTTTTGTCATAATTTCTGATAAGGAAAAGCACGGAGATTGCTCATATGTAGGTATTTACTGTGAACAATCTGAATGAAAATATTTTCTCATGTCAAAACTAAACTCTGTGATACAGCCAAATATTTAAGCATCAAAGGCAAAGTATTCCTGTTGCCTTCACCCAGATTAATCACATATTAAAACGTTATGAATACTTCAGGAACCACACTGCGAGGAAGCTTCCACCATCCCAGAGAAAGCACTGGAAGGCATTCAGAAGGGATCCCCTTTACCACAGGCTACCTTTGTTAGCAGAAGGCAGCCACAGCTATGTCTCCTTCAGAGCAGCCCCAGCCTGTGCACCGAGGAGTCCTCACTACTTTTGTCTTCCTTTGGCGTGTGGTGTAAGAGTGGAGATAACCCATCTCTTGGAGACTCAGACCTCTCTCTTGTGATAGACAGAAGAGCTTCTTTTCTGTTACATATTAAGAGCAGTTGTTATTGCACAGGCAAGCACCTGAAAGCTTGATGGGTAATAACTGAGCTCAGCTAGTAGATGTATTTTTACCTTACATAAACACACACTATTTTCCCACAGACCAAAGTAGAGCACTGTTGGTCATAGATCTTTTTAAGATCTTAAGGGGAAGAAACTTCACCGTTTTGGTGAACAGATACTCAAGCTTTGTCACCATTACATAAACACGTCCAAAACATTATGTGTCTGATGCCTCTGGTGTTGTTTCCATTTAAGTGAATGGTAAAATGTAAACCAGGAAAGAACGTACATTAAAAGCAACTTTAGAACAGTTCCTTACATCTCTTTAAAACCACCTGGATTTAAACACATGCTTAAGGTCTTTCCTGCCTTGGATTCCAAATCGTGTTGTAAGCCTAAACCTTTCAGGTCTTGTGTGTGGGTTTGTGGTAAGTGACTCCGGTCTGCTGTTTGTGTCTTGTGAAGAAGTGTCACAATTACGAATTTTCATCAGTCCTGAACTGAGCTGCAAACCCACTAACTCCAGGAGTTTACATGGTTGATGCTGCCATCATGTCATTTCTGAAATACTCTCTCTCGCTGACTGCATTTCACAAGTCCCCAAAGCCAGCCTGCTTTGCCTTGTGCCCAGCTCCACGGGTACCCCAGTCTTCCCATCAGCTTTGGCCATGGGGCCAACTTTATCCCACAGTTGCCCTGCTCATCTTTGTTGCTGCCTGACCAAGATGTATGCACGTTGTCATGACTCTTTGGCAGGCTGTGTCCTCCTTACCACTCAGATGACTTGCTGAGGACCCAGGGCTACCTAACATCTAATTAATGAGCTGGATATGGAGACAAGCAGTGGGAGAACAGCAGTAGCCGCACCAAAGTGTAGGCAGTGGCGTCACTGAGAGACCCCATGATGGGTACCTGGGGGAGCAGCCATCACACTGAGGCAGAGGTGACGGCAGGAAACCAGCAGGAGAGAAAGGAGGCTTGCCAGCCCTCTCATCCACCCAACTACAGCCTGCCTGATTTTGAGTGGACTTAACATTTCCCATAGAATATTTTTGGGCCCATCAAATCAGTATGTTGTGACAAAAAATAATTCCTGCTAGAAAGTGCTGATCATCTGCTCCATTAACAGGACAATTACTAAAGCACTATGTAAGAAGAATTCTTGAATTCCAGTTAAAAAACTTCTTAAAAGATACACTGAGCCACAGGCCAGACAGGAATACAAATTTTCATTTCCTGAAAAATGTATAATGGTTATTTTAACTTCTTTAAAACAAATGCATTATAGAAAATAATGCATATTTTAGGTATGCTGTGGATAAACTGCTGCCAAATGAAAACTCCTAATAGCTAAATTATGCTAATTTGATTTGAAAAGTGTTCCTCTCATGTTACAAACAGCCAATAATAATGCTCTAGTCGTGAAACCAGCATTGGACAAAAATACCTAATTATTTGTAGTGAATAAATACAATCCATAGAAAACACATAGGGTGTATATATAATTAATAAAGAATAGATTATAATTGCATTTAACATAATTTGCATAATTTAAAATGGAATAACTACATGACTGATTTTTTATGTCTTTTTAAAGGGCACTAATAAAATATGAAGGAGGTAAGGAGGCTTATATGAGTAGGAAGTAATGAATAATATCTTGAACATTAAAGCACAATATATTATTCTGTGCACATAAATTGGACCAATTCATTTCTGCAGGTGCAACGGGAAAAGTATGGTACATCAGCACTTTTCGAAAGTAAATAATATGTTAAATGAAGAAGAGATTAAGGATTCTGATCAAATATTCAATGTCTTATTTGAATAATTAATAAGTCAGTCTGGTGCAAATATGCAGCATATACTTTGCAATGTTTCAAAAACTTTCCTTTCTTTCAAATTATACTTGTCACTAGCATTTAGAAAGTTTAACCTATCACCTTATAGCTCTGAGCCTTAAAGCCATTCTTGCAGATTTCCCTCTGGAAACTCACATTATGAGTGAAATTAAGTTCAGTGGCCTCATTTAGTTTCCTACTGTGGTGCTCAATAGCCCATAATGATGCATAGATTGGCTAAATCTGAAACTAAACCCTAATTTCAAAAGGGAGAGAATGAGCACAGACTTGATACCAGCAAAAGCAGTGCAGTAAGATCACTCAGCAAAAATGACTTGCCTAACAGACAACCAGAGTAAAATATATTCTGCGAAGTCTGCTTAGTACAGTTTGTTTCTCAACCTGTGCTGCCAGAGGGGAGGAAGACAAGACAGGCTAGAGAATAATGATGCAACAGATTTCACAAGCTAAAATAGTGGAGTGCTATGTGAGTGCAGGTTATTGAAAGAATAAACATATATCTCTGGGTACATCCAAACATGAGAAAGCAGTAAGATGGAAGAGGTTAATTCTTTCCATGAAAATAATATAACCCCTGTGGCTAATTACTTTCACCTATCAGACGTGGATACTGGATTTCAAAAGATTTGCTCAGTTCCAAGTTGACAACAACCAGTGGAACTTGGAACCTATTTATTTTATAGCTCTAGTTTGACATTGCATATGCCTACAAATATTTCCTGAATAAATTGAGAAAGATTTTGCAATGCATTCAGAGAATAAAAGATCCTAATGATGGAATCATAGGTCATGAAAAAGGGGAGCAAAACTAAAACAAGTTTTGAAAGACTGCTGTGGTAGCTGGAACCAAGATGGGAAAAAATCCCACAACTTTCTGAAGCAGATTGAAACTTTATTGCCATGGGATAATGAAGGACTAAGAGGCACATCCACAAAACTGCATGCATCAGCTAAAATGGTTCCATTTTAAATGCTTAAGTAGGCTCACTCATTAAGGATCAGGAATAACATCAGAGGTGCTTATCATGCTTTACATTACTTTGTGATTTTCAGTCCAGCTATGCTGAAATATGAAATGAATGTCTGCTAGACATCTGAACACAGAAAAGCCTCTCAGAGCATCTTCAGGACCATGAGAACTGACAGGTTACAGTGCATTTTTCATTGTAGATAGATTTTGTATTCATTCATATATTTGCCACCTCATATACCAGGACTACCAAACTCAGTAGTGGCAGAGAATGATTAAAATAGCTGCCAGAGCTCCTACATAAGAACAACCTGCATTCAGTTTATTGGTCCAATTGATCAGTTCAAGCATCTATATCTCATGACTTTTGAGTGGACTGTCACTTTTCTGAGTGGATCAATACCACCAGCCTCTGTTGGAGCTACTTAGCAGGATACAATGGTCATGAAAGATGCACTTAGAAGCTAGCAGGCTTTTCTCAGGACACAGTCTAAACTTTAATTTACACACAAGACTGAGTCTGGTAGACTCACATGAAGGAAAACATTGGGCTGAATTAGGCATCCTTGTTCTTGTTAAGCATCTTTGTTGCCTGAGATCACACACAGTTCAGACTGGTCAGGCTACTAAGAAGAAGAAAACGAGAGGTTCACACCCAAGTAAATCACAGACTGATCAGTACCAAAAATAGCTGTGTCACAGCATGAGCAAACAGCTGCCTACACCCCACTGAGAGTAGTCCTAAGGATACTGGAAGCGTTCTAGTCTATAGATCTCCACAGTTCTATTATTCAAACAAATAAAACCCCGAAGCCTTTCTAATGAAGCCACGACCTGCCTAAATCTATAATCTGTGGTAAGAACAAATTCTAATTAAACCTGCTTAAACAAAAACAAATTAGAAAGCTGTTTCTGCATATACATGCACTTTTATCTAAATTGGAGGAGAAGGCATTTAGGAAGAGAGAGAAGGAACCAGTGAGATTTAAAGAGCTCTGAGACACCTTGAACACTGAGCAGTTAGCCACACTGCAGCACAGGGCAGTCACATGCGAATGATACTATGCACTGTGACAGCACTTCTCATACATTTGAAATCTGTTAAGAACAGAAATTCACAGCTATTAAGGACAGGTTCACAATTGCATAAAACTGACTGACACATCAGACATTCAGGAAACTAAGTGTCTCTCCTATGAACCGAAAAAGACCCAAACAAAGTAATATTAACTGCCATCCCGCTAAAATTGCTAACAACTGAATCTTGCTGATCACCAACTGGAAGTCACCCATTCTGCTTTGAAATTTATTTAAGAATTTAAGAGCTATTGCGCACACTGGGAAGTTTTGTCACTAATAACACAAGCTATTTACTAGTGAATGTAGTTTCTGGTTTGGGATGACTTTATTTCAACAATTTGATAGTGATCTGGAGTACTTCAGATTTCCAAACCAAAACATGCTTCGTGGACATGGCGGTTGCTCATTTCTGTTACTGCTTTTGATCTCCCTAGATATGATCTCCCCAGTATCAAGACTTCCAGTGTCCATGAGGCTGGGATAAACCCAAGCAGGAACAAGTTACCTGCGATTCATGGAAGGCTGCTGCAGATCCCATGGCAATCTGAAAAACTGGGTTTTTCTGAACATAGTCCTTTGCTAAAGGAGAAATACCTGCTCCACATAAAGGACCTTTATATCACCATTGCTTGTGGTTATACTTCATTGTGCATGGGAGAGAATGCTTACACTGACTATAATCAGACCACTGCAACAGTAATAAAGATTAAAAGATTCAACTGGGCGTTCAGGTGATTGTTCTGAGCGCCACCTTAAACAGATGAAACTTCACAAAAAATAATAGCAATGATCTCTACAGATGATTGTTTCCAACAGTTTTCAACATCATTTTCACAGGACAAATTCCCACTGTTTTACTTCTGTTTCTGTTACATTTACAATCTTTAATGAGTTTGCTCATTATTACAAAAACAGAAAGAGAGACAGTTACTTTCTCTCAGTTCCGGAGGACGCAGATGTTGTCCTTTGTGTATTTACACTATGGACTAATGCCCCCATTCCCGCCCAATGTTCCTGAGTCTTTCTGCTTCTTTGTAATTTGTGTCTTTTGGGACAGAAAACAACCCGCACTGATTGTGGTATTGACTGTCTCAGCTGGTGCTGCAGAATATAAAATAAAATCAGAGAAAAAGACACGATCAAAATGCACAGGTTGGAGGTGAGACAGGCCAGTTGCAGTCACAAGGAATACATACAGAAAAAGCAGCACCAGCTGGGTCCTGACAGTGGCCATATCAACATAACATCAACAAAATACTTATTACACAGAATCACAGAATATCAGGAGTTGGAAGGAACCTTGAAAGATCATCCAGTCCAACCCCCCTGCCAGAGCAGGATCACCTAAACTAGGTCATACAGGAACGCGTCCAGGCAGGTTTTGAATGTCTCCAGAGAAGGAGACTCCACAACCTCTCTGGGCAGCCTGTGCCAGTGCTCCATAACCCTCACAGTAAAAAAAGTTTTTCCTCATATTCAGATTTAACCTCCTATGCTCCAGCTTGCTCTCATTTCCCCTTGTCCTGTCATTGGCTGTCACTGAGAAGAGCCTGGCTCCTTCCTCCTGACACTCGCCCTTTACAAATTTATAAACATTAATGAGGTCACCCCTCAGTCTCCTCTTCTCTAAGCTAAAGAGATCCAGCTCCCTCAGCCACTCCTCATAAGGGAGATGCTCCACTCCTTCAATCATACTTATAATACTCATATTCATACTCATATTTTTCCTACTACTTTTAAGATTTCAGAACAGGGGGTTAGAAGCACAGGGTTTAGAAGTGTCATGTGGCAGGAAATCTGTCTCCCAGCTGGAAGCAGAGAAAGAAAAGCTATGACTGGAGGACTGTGTTGGAGTGACAAGATTATAGTCTGCTATGCCTTTGCATGACAGCAGAAAATGGAAACTGTATCAGACTCGTGTCCTAGGTCAGACATTTACCTACCAGTGGCCTGGAGAAAACAAAACCTTAAGTGAGCACCTATGGGGTAAACTTCCTCCATGAAAAGTTTCCTGCTTGCCTGCAATACTTTTCACCCCCAGAAACAAGGATCTGAATTTCTAGAGAGCTTTTTTCCTATTTTTTTTTCTTAAACCCATTTTTCTATTTACCTCCGATATTTCACTGGGCAGCAGTATACTGCATGAAAAACTTCGTTCTTCTTGACTATAAGCACATCTCCCTGCCTATCTTCTGAAGTTCCATTTCAGTTAATATATTGCTATGAAGACAGGCTTTATTTCATACTCCCATTATTCTCAATACTCACCTCCAAATCCTCTTCAAATTAACAATTTTTTATGATCACCTTTGACCACAATTCCCCAAGGCATAACTGAATAGTGGCCATAACCAGATAACCTATTTTAAAATACTGTTACCAATCTGTAATAGGTGCTAAGAAGTGCTAAACTGAAATGGATTGTTTAACATATATTAGATAATATATTTCATGTTCCTGACCTTGACAGGCCCTCAGTGTCTGTATCCTCATAGGTATTCATCTATTTAACTGCAGTGATTTAGAGATTAATATAGTTACATTGGTGTAACGCCTCAGAGTGGAGTCCATGCAGCATAAAAGGGGCATAATCAGAACAGTTGATCTTGACAGTATATAATTTCACTGTATTAGGAATAGTATCGGTTTAACAATAAAAGTATTTCCTAACTGAAGCAGTTAACTGCCACAAAACTTTGAGAAAGGATGTGTTCGATAGGAGGGGAGGAGAGGGAAGACAAGAGAGACAGCGGGGGGAAAGGCCTTGAAGTTCAAACTACACGGAGGAACCTTTTTTTAAACTCTGTTATTGACACAGTCCTGTTAGCGACAGTAAGCATGGCTGATCTGAGCAGGACACCCTTTGCAAATCCTGGCTTTTCAAAGGAACCTCTGGTTTTGAAATAATGGAAGCTCAGAACTCCCTGTCATGGAACATAATGTGAAATTGATTTTGCAAGGCTTTATCTACACGAAGTTGCACTGGTTTAATTAAAGGTGTGTTTTTAAATCAATTCTGTTAAACCAGTCCAAGCTCCTGTGTGGACACTGTGAAATCGATTTGTAACTGTCTTATGTCAACTAACCTTAATATGGCAAAGAACCAATTTTCACTGAATAGGTATCAATTTTTGCTGACTGAAAAACAGGGTTAAAAACAAATCTTATTTAAAATGATAAGATTTTGATTAATTTCTCTGTTTCTGCCTTAGCTATACCAAGCTATGCTGGCTTCCAGCAGTCTAGTTCTTCTATTTAAGAAGGAGATGAACTAGTTTCTTTGCATCTATGCATGATGGCCTTTTGACAGATACAGTGTCAGATCCTCTCAAAAGGACACAGTGTAAAGTACTGTGAAACCAGATAGTCCAAAACCAGAAGGTGACAGATGTAAGGAGAAAGATGTGATGAACTGTAGACACCACTTTCACCTTCCTTTTCTATTTATTTTGTTTCTGTAATGCAGAAAGAAGATAAGCAGTGAGCCTCCTTCATGACCAATAAAAGTTCCCTCATGCTGTAGAACTGAGGAGCAGCTTAAGTAACCCAAGATTAGCGTAGGGGTGCATATGAAATCAGGCCAGTGTTATACTGTCAGTCTAACACTGCTGGAACCAACCCAAAACCTCTCCTTTCTTAAGGGTTGGGCAGGGGATAGAAAGGATTTTCAAGATCTACTGCAGACTAGCTGTGCAGAAATTTCTCCGAGTTTAAGGATTTTCGTGCAATCCCTTCCAATCATCCACACTCCACTAGGCCGCAAATGAAGGTCTGAATCTGAGTGCACAGCTTACAGAAACTTATCCCTGTTATTTCCACACCACAGAAACGCATGGGAAAATGGGCAGTGAACTTGTTACCTATGTGCCACGACAGACATGTCTGTATTTGTTCTCATTCTACAGGCACAGCCAGACACAAAATCAGAAGCTGCTCCGCTACGTCCAAGAGCCAGGGCCTGATCTTGCTCTAGGGAACAGGAGTCTTCACACACGCCATCAAAGGAACAGGACCAGGGAGTGAGATGTTTTCCTGCTGGTATTCAACCAAAACCTTTTCAGTGATGAGAGCAAGTGTGTCTCAGCTCCTCCCAGAAGAAGAACAAATGGGTGCAATCCTTCAAAGTACGGTGTGTCTTCAAGCCCCTGTATATTGGGATCTAAAGATACTCAGTATCTCAAGTTGGTAATTATTATTGCAGAGTTGTGCAGTGAGTGACTAAGTACCAGCCTGCCATTGCTTAAAGATGATTTTTCAACCTTTATTCTTTCTGTCAGTTACGCTACTCCAAATACTCATGCATGAAGCCAATAGGACTTAAAACTCCATAGATGTGCTCAGATTGCAAACTATAGCTCTAGTTATTGAGAATAGCGGCACTAATTACTAAGTTTTATTTTAAAGCAGTTAGAACTATGCAGAACAGTAAGTGCTCTGTATCCTTGCACTCCTCTGAAGTGCTGCTAATGGGTAATGTGCTGCTTTACTTTCTGTTCAGTTCAACAGATTTATTTTCAGAGTGAATCCTGTGTGAATTTCTCCTGAATCATGCTCTTGCCCTGGTGAGTCTATATAATCCTGCTGTCTTGTTAGAGCAAAAATCATCTATGAGACTTCATTCAAAACAAATCCCCTGCCAAACTGTTTCTTTCTTTTCATTTGGACAGCTATCCTTCTGATAATTTATAAGGAAAAAGTCCTTCCGTTGTCTAGTTCAACCTTGTAAAGAGGACAGCATCAGTCTGACAGCAGCATAAACAAAGAGATTCGCAATCTTAGCACTGCTGGAATATACAGGGCAGTTTTTCATTGTGTATGTAGGAAAAGCAGCAATACTGCAGTAGTTCAGTGGAAAAAAACACTCTCAAAGATATGGCTAGTTATGGTTCATTCTGATTATAAACAATTTCCATATATAAAGAGGGCTTTTTCAGATATAGCTGCAGTACTTTAAGTTCCCCTTCTTTGCCACTACTAATAAACTGCACCCTAATGTGTGGTATCTACTGCCATTACAGACATCTACTGTCTGTAATGGGATGCTGTTCATCAGCTTTGTAAGCTCAAAATTAAGTGATTTTCCTGGAAACTGTTTCTCAGCAGCATCATTTGATCCGCTGTAGTTAAAAAGCTGTGCCATTGGTTGCATTATAAATTCCATTTTACAGTCTTCTTTTTTTTAATATAAATTAATTGTAGCTTTCCTCTAGGCTTAATGCTGGTATAAAAGGTTTTGGCTGATGAGCAAATCTTTTCCAAAGACAAGAATTTTCAATTCTGTCATTTTTAAATAACAGTGGCATAAAAAACTCACAGGAACAAACTTGTTTAAGTCAGCTACACAAATGGAAGTTGACAAGTGATTAGCTCCTTCTGGGAATGAATTGTTTTCTAGATTTTAGGGGAAAAATGTCATCAGTGACTTTGGAAGTGGCCTGAAGCATGGGCTTTGAAAGTCTAATACTACAAATACCAGTTTAAACAATTACATATTTAAGCAATTGTTATAACATGGAGTTGGCGTGACAAAGCACAAACTTCAAAAAAAATCATCTCTTGTAAAATGCAAGCAGTATGCGCACTTGTAAAAAGTCAGCAATGTACTAGTAATTGTATTAGTCATCCTGAAGGACCTGCAACAGTGAATACACCAGTTCCTACTTTTAAAACTTAAGCATGGCAAATTGAGCCTCTGTGACAGTGCACACCTGTGTATGCCCAAAAGAGAAATTGTTGCTTGTCCTAAAGGGTGAAGTAATTTAAATGACTTCTGCTGGTTGTCCTCCTCTCTTCTCTTTCTGTCAGATGAAATAATGAGAAGGGATTCTTTTTTTTTTTTTGCTGGCTTCTACTCTGAGAAGACAGAGTTAAAATTGAATCTGTATCATTCTGCTTCTCATTGGCTTTATCAGAGTCTTATCGTTGTAAGAACCATTTACACCTGTTCCTTTTATTTTCTAGTTTCCAAGGAAAGGAAATTCAGGACTGTGTACTGGGTTGGAGATGTAGTGCACTTTGGACAGGTTCCTTAACAAGACAAATGGATGCTACCACAGACAGAGGCAGACACAGCCTCTGTCAAGTGTAGCTTCTTCTGGAAATGGAGGGGTGGGCTACAGGTGATCATTATTTGCTTCCTAGACCACTTGGCAAGAACATTTGTTTTTTTAAAATCTAATCACATTATCTTGGATCACAGGCCATATAATATATTAAAAGTTAGCAGAGTATTTCAGAGGTAACAGCTTCAAATCTCCTTAGAGATCCCACAAGTTCTTATGCTGTGCATCTTCCTACCTGACCAGGCAAAAATTATCATCTTACGAATTCTCACTCCTATGACAATTTTGACAATTTATAGTCCAGCCCTCCAGATCAATCTTATGTACTTTTCCTCTGTGAAGTAATATATTTATGCTACTTGGGTTTTGGGTTCAAATCTACTGAATTGTAATGTTGTGGGAAACTCTACTCACTGTAGACATCTTATCAACCCATATTAGATTATTCCTGTATGTGAGAATCATTCACAAGACTAAACTCCTTAAAATCTGAGCTAAAAGACAGAGAAAAATGGACATGAGATTAATTTTTATGCCTTAACAATTAAAATTAATTTGACTTAGCAGATTTTAAGGGGTTTCAAATCCTCCCTCACATTAGAAAGGGGACCAGGTTGATAAGTTTCTGCTCATTGAAATATATGATTTGCATGAGGAGTAGGTGTGTAGTATTTGCCAGGGCGTAGTGGTCATGACATTTAAAACTAAGATGATAACAGGGAGGAACAGGTCACTCTAGCATGAAATGAAGAAACACAAGTTGAATCAAACAGAAGGAAAAAAGAGAGACTATAAGTTCATATGAAAAATAATGAGGATTAGAGATAGCCTCCAGCTAGTGGGAAATGGTTCAGGCAACACAGAATAAATTTTATAGCCCTATGGGCCTCTCTGAATATTTGTGCACTTCCTATCCACGATGAACACTGTTATTCCAAGAAATATTGCTTGTAGAACTTGACTTCCAAGCTAACATCATGTTACAGGACAACTGTGATTACACAGCCTGTGATGTAGAACTTTGGAAAAAAGCCAAATTCTTCAGTAAGTAAATAAAAAATATGGCAAATTCTGGGAGAACACTAGTGGACCTGTTTTTTCGAATATACACCTTTATGCAATTAGAATTAGGCAGAGACTTCCAAGAAAGGTTTTTATGTCTCCCTCCTCATCCTGGCTGGTTACAGTCAGAAAACCTGCTCACTGTAGAGATGATCCTTTCCATTCAATATCTTCCCTCACACAGCAGCTGGCTTACTTGGTTGAGTAATTATTTTTCCTGCTCTGTGGTACAGGTAGCAGACAGATAAAGGCAGCAGTGCAGAAGACATAATAATCAGATCATTAGGCCAGCCACTTACTTCATATTCCTCTTTGAATCCATAGCCTTCTGCACACTTCATCTGGGTGATGTGCTGTAGCAAGTCAGCTACACGGATGGCTGGATGAAGCTGTCCGGTCTGGTAGGGCACATCCACTGGATCTCGCTTCTTGTAGGTGTGAGACTGGACCAGGCTGCTTGTGTCACTGACCATCGTATGGGTTTCATCTAGAAAAAGAGCACCTCATAATGTACTGGCTCATTTTCACTTATCAATAGAAATATAAACCACACAGATTTCTAGAGGAATGACAGAAATCTGACACCAGCAGTACTGCTTCTGTCTGTGAAGGCTACACCAGAACAGTAAATCCATGGAGCGGTTTATACAGGGAAATTGCAAGACTGACTGGAATGAGGCAAAGTCCATGGTTCTACAATGGAAGCATTGCAGAGCAGTCCGAACTCTAGTATTGTTTTAAACATCACTAGCTGATTATAAACAAGTTTTAAATTAGGTATTTGGTGCTAAACTGCATAGAAGTTTCATTCTGAAACTTCAACAAGTCCCATGAAATGCAATTGGACTTGTATACTTCTTAGATTATTGAAGTGCTATATTTTACACTGCAAATTTAGAGCAAATGTTTGGAGTGAGCAAAATAAAAAGATGCACAAAATGGCTTATGGTTTCATCAAGCTAGGACTGCAATGGAAATGTAGATCTGATACAACATTTGGAGACAAACTACGAGAGGACAAATGCAAAGTGTCATCTGATCAGGAAATATGTCTTGACTGGCTTCTGAACATGCTTTAGGACCATGGTATATCATGAGCCATCGCATTAGGCATGAAATGTTATATGTCAACTGACATGCAAGCCAACAAACAGGAGAACCCAGTGGGCTGGTGAAATTTTTTATGAGACACATACTCTCCCAACCCTCCACATCTCTTCCATGGGGCAAATGGGCAACTTACCATTGATTGGCACTTTTAAGAAGATACATATAAGGAGGAAAAAAGAGGAGGAGAAAAAGGAAACAGGGCATAAGCAACAGTACTACATTAATAATTACAGGTAATTTTATGTTTGTAATTTCTACTTTACAGAGTGAATTCCTAAATGAGTCAGATTCTGATCTCAGTTTCACAGTATAAGTTAAATGTACTGAAACCAAGGTATCTTACTGTGAGTCAATTCACGTATGTGCAACTCGGAGCAAAAGTTATACTTAGCACTGAACAGACAGATGTGAAAGTCCACTCTACCTAAGGAAGCAATATGAGTTTCTTCCTGTTTAGATGGAATTTTAAAAATTTGTTCAGACTTGAGAAAAAAAAACCAACCCAAATTCTAAGGTCCGACTAGCATCATAAATATTTTTTCTGTTTACCTAAATAATAATTTTACATATCACAAAGAATTTTTCATTTTTAACTGAAACTGTAAATGTGGTGCTGTGACTTATTCAAACTACTCCTCACTGGCTGCACACTAAGCATAGCAAGGGGTTTAAAAAAATGCAATATTTATTAAAAAATACTACTTTGTAAAATATGCTGTATGAAAGGGAAGCATTAAATTAATATTTCCACATTCATAAGTACTCATGTACACACCAAAAATACTACCACACCTCATTAAAGGTGAGATTCTGGCCTTAGTTACACCACTAAGAGTTGATGTTAAAGCCACAAAGCTCAATGAATCATATTTCAAGGATGATTTTAGGACCTCTCAATTCACACTGATACTAAGACACACAAAATCTGGTCCTCAGTATGCATATAGTCAATATGAACTGTGCATTAAAACTTAAAACAAAAAATAAACAGAGAAAAATTTATGGGTATGAGTATGGGCATTTCACTACTTTTCCTGTCAGTTTGCTAACCTAATCTAATGCAGAGGAAAGGGATTAATTAATTGTCACATAATTAGACAACCTTTTTCTAATGTGTGATAAAATTGTACTGCAAAGCACCTTGGGATGCATGGCATGAAGCGTGGTATACAAGTGTAGGTACGGTATGTTGCTGTTGAAATGGCACCTGGAAACTACAGGGTGGCTAAGACACAAAAGACAAAAAAAGTGTAGGAAGTTGATAATGATTTTTTGGGTGGCTTACTTCAATTTTAGGAACAGGTTAGAAAACTTGGGGTTTTTTTTGCAAACTACAGAATTCCTTTTAATGCAGACTGTTAGTAACGAAGATGAAGGCAAAGTTATCCAGATAGCGGGGGCTTGTGCTGTGAAGGCAGCAGTTTAATCCTTACGAATTTCTTTCCTGTGAGCTCCTTTGTTTTAGACTGATTTTCCTCTCTCCATTTCTTTATCTCTTAGAGCTTCATTAATACTATTTTTCTTTCTTTGGGATACATCTTTTAAGTTGTTTTAAAAAAAGTGCTTTCAATCCTTGGTTTATATGGTACATTAGAATTCACATATATTATAGTTTTTTGCTTTGCCTTTGAACACTGTAGCATGAACATGCCAGGCAAAATATTCCACTGTTTTCCAAAGGCCGAGCTCCTCCAGATGCAAAGGGAAGTTTGTCCACCTTAAATAATCCTATAGCTGCAGTTTTTCTACTCTCCATTTACTCATTCCCATAAAGCTCTACACCACTTATTAAATAATATGTTAATTTACTAGTTATGTGAACTCACGGCATGGAAGGTATCTGGAAACACAGCCTGGTATCTTTTCTGGGCTGGGACTCTTTTCTTTCTCCAATTTCAGAAATATTCACATTGCTGATAATAGACAAACATGACCTACGCTCATGCTCAGCAACTACAAATTTAGCCACTGTTATGTACAGTAGTTTTTCAAATCTCAGGCTTTCACTTAGGTTATTACGCTAAGCATGAAAGTTTTCCCTCAAATGTAAGAAAATTTCGTCGTATCTGAAACTGGGAAGTCAGACTGTTGCCTTTTGCATCATTTAAAGAGCTCATGACTAATTATCACTCTATTTTCTTTTTTTTCAATTGGCTATGAAGTTCTTAATTTGCATGAATAATCCAAAGATCTTGTTGTACATAGATTTGGAAATGGCAAGTGTGCTGTGGCCTTTCTAGCAGATTTTGATCACCAAACTCAACCTTTCACCAGACCCATATCCTTCCCAGGAGGTCACACTGAAAACTTCATTTGTTCTAACTAAAGACTTGACCCTGCAGTGAAACACTTTTCTGGACACGAGAAGACAGCAAGAGCAGGTATTAGTTGCAATTAAAACCCAGGATCTTTCGTTAATAGCTATATTCCTCTACTTACTCAAGCACAGCTAATTTGATTTACCTCAGATAAAACACCAGTTGTATACAAACAGTCATAAGCACATTTTGGGAGAGAGATTTGGTCTGAATGGAACACCACTCATAAAAGGGTACTAAATTTTTAACATGTAAGGTTACTAAAATACTTATTTTTCCACAGTGAAATAACTGGAAGATTTTCTAAGATGAGTAAGCACAGGTTGCTGTAGCAGACCATAAAATACATGTCTAACTAATTCAAGATTTCACAGGCTTAGTAAAAGCAAAGAATTTTGTTTTCCCTCTGTGTGTCTGTGTGTGATATCTGAATTACTTGCTTAGAGATTATTTCATGCAGAAAATAAAAGCTAATAAATAATTTTACCATGAATATTATATAGCAAAGGATCACACAAAGAAAAAAAAAATCAGAGAAACCATTAACTGAAACGCAATAATCCCCCAAAAAATCTCAAAGTTTTTCTCCTGATAATAGTACTTTTCTCCTTGCCCACCCACAAGGTCAGAAAGAACATCTACTGGGTGAAGCGTTGAATGAATGCTAAAGCACACACAAAAAAATCCAACATCTCAGGCAGTTAAAAGGCACTGCAAATTTCATTTGCATGCAGATTATTACATTGTTACAGTCACTACCGTTACCTTCTTCCAGATTTACATAATGTATTTACGTACAAGTTCCTTCTTCGAGTTATCACACTGAAATACACTATGCTAAATAATCTTTCACAATAACAAATTTTCAAGATCACCTTCCTAAACTTCTCCTTTTTATATGCTTCACTCTACATTTACTTAAGCCTGTTCCACTTACAGGTTAAGGGCAGGAATCAGTTAAGGGGTCTTATATTTTTATAGGGATTTGAAGAAAACAGGAGGAGAAAGAAGAACAGTTGTAAAAATATCAGTCACTGTAAAAAGAGTAAAGAGATAGGCTTAACACTGGAGTCTGAGTTCTTGCTACAGTGCACTCTTATATTTTGAGTTATTATTTTTAAAAAATCTCCCTGTTTAGTTTAAAGTTAGTATGGGAAGGAGGTGTAAATGGATACGGGCCACAATGTGGTTACTTAAGCACTGAAAAGGCAATAGTGTCTCATGCTTATTCTTTTATCACTGTGCAAAAACTCTCTTTTTGACACTGGACAATAGTAGGTTTTCCTAAATTCCCAGTGGAAACTCTTTACACTTTAGCTGTATGTTTTTAACCTACAGTTCTGCTGCTTTATTTTGTTCCTGTGACATCCGACGCATAATAAACAATACACTCTAAGTGTCATGTTATCATTTTGCTGTTCAAAATACCATCTCTTCTCTGAAACTTCACTTTGACAAGCATGTCAGAAACTCTATGGTATTGTGAGAAGAAATGATAGCTGGTGGATGGCCAAAACTGTATTTTGTCTGATTTTCTGTATCATGAATAGTCTAATTAGGAAAAAATGTTATTTTTAAGAAGTGACATATTCAGTTCTGAGATAAAATGGAAAAAAATGAGGGAAACTATTTCAATTGCTGCAATAATCAAATTCTTTTGTGTCACTCCAAATACATGCATAAACATTTCCTCGCAAATCCACTTGTTAAAATTATTTCTCTCTTTTCTCCCCTGACTTGCACTATGACAGCAGTAATCAAGCCTGATAACTGTCCTTAGCATTCTCAGTGTAGCCAAGCCTACCACCCCTCCCTTTAGCACAAAACTCGCAGCTTTTTGCATACTATTGTCTGTACCCAGAGAACTGTGACTTGCTAAATTACTTCAGCAATAAACTTTGATAAAGGGAAATGTTCTCACCTAAAATTGCAGTTGGCACAAATGGATCTGTCATACATCATAAGCAGGTCAATGCAGAAAAGGTAAAAAGAGAGAGAACAGTAAATGATTGATAAATGTTCCCGAGTCTTCTTTCAGAAAGCTACTGTAAGCAACCAGTATGTTGCTTATATATGTATTAAATTTCTATGGTAAGGAGTATAATAACGAAACTGTATATGCTTTTATTAGGAAAAGGTCTATACAGGGTGGAAACCAAGAAAAAATTGGTTACCTGGGTAATAAGAATTAGGCACTGTTGTGCTCAGTGTGTTAGTTTTCATTGTAAATGAAGATGGTGAAGATACAGCTGCAAAGAGAAACAAAGCCGGTTAGAGACAGCGAAGTGATACGTGGCTGTGCAAGCTGAGCAATACAGCGTGTGTGACTGACTTGGTTTAGAGTCCATCCCATTGTGTTTGCTGCACTGGCATCTGGACCTAGGGAAAACCTGGTGTGTCTAGCCAATAAAACAGCTCATTGAATTTGATAAATTCTCTAAAAATAAATGTCATCTGAAAGAGCATTTTGATCGGTGATAACAAAAATGCTTCTTAAATCACAATATTAGATTGAATACTGATGCTTGAATAAAGACATCACAATGACAACAGGTGCTTTTGACAGAAGCTTTGAGCATTAGTAAGTTTACTTAATATTACTATAAATACTGCATGCAAATATTATAGTATAGTTCATTTTTCCTCTCCTTTTTTTGATTTGTTCAGATACGTGGATAATGTGTACACAGATAATATGATGTCCTGAATATTACTCTTTGTTTAACAGTGGTTTTCAGGAAGTGATACATAGACCAATGCTCACATTGATAGTTAATCATTTAACCATTTGTAAAACCTATGGGAAAGCACAAAGCAACAAATTAAGTTCAGTTAGTTTCCCTATATACAAAGATCATGCGAATTGCTGTTGTAAGCACAGATACATTGAACAGGTGGGAGTTAATCACAACATTTTACAGGATGTTCAGCCAAAGAGTCATTAAGTGCTTTTAAGCAAAGCTCATTGCAAATTCAGCCTGAGTTGCTTGTCTACAGAGCTCAAATTCAGTACAATCAGTGAATGTAAGCACGTTCTGGATAACTATAAACAGACTAACAGGAATTTGCAAAGCAAAACTGGAACTGAGGCGGGATCTGTTGGATGAGAAGGAGTGAGATTACTCCTGGTAGCTTTCACCCATCTTTTTTTTGGTTGATCTTCTAGGGCATACAGTTGCCAGCCCTTGTTAAGATGGAGCTACCTGACAACTGGCTTAAATAATGTTGGCAGTTATCACTTATCCTGTAAGTGAATATATCTGAGACTACTCTCCTTTTATTTTGTCTCCTGAACCACTGAATGGAAAGAACAGAATGGTATTCCTTTTGGGTATGGATGCAGAGATTAGCTGAGGTCAGGGCTGCTGCAGCCAATAAAACTGGCTAGAGACAGAATGCAGGCAACTTTCATAGGAAATACAAATGTTCTAAATCTCTTCAGTACAAGGCCATCCATAATGTTTACTCCTAAAGACTATCAGACTGCTTCTTCTGGTGCCCACATTTCTTACGGAAAGTCTAATTACAGGTTCTAGCCCTCAAGTGGTATAATACACTTGCTATGCCAATAATTTCAAATGGGTTTAAGGTGGTTTATGTAAAGAGGATTTAGTCCCAGGAACTCATTGCAGCTTCTTTGGTTGTTGCGACCATTCAGTAACACCATTGGAAAACTGCATCATGATGACGGAAGATGAAGTCAAACCTCTTGACCTCTTCACAGAAATAAGCCATCTCATTAATTGAAATGGTGCATTCCCACTAGAAAGACAAGTCAGATTTTGAAAGACCTATTTCAAAGCAATTTTAAAAGTAACTCAAACGCAAATTAACATTGCAAATTCTGAGCCTAATGCTGCTGAGAGAAGTCTCCTTGTATAAACAAACCTCACAGAGCGTTTGTGCAACTGAGCTCATCAAAGATAAGTTCTTAAGCCTATTATTAAAGAGTGGGAGTTGAGCCTTGCATACTGTTAGTACCTGAAACAAAATTCAATCTTTGACAGAGTCTGAAGATGTTCAAAAACACTGGTCTACAAGAAAAACTGAAGTTCCTTAAGAACTACAAACAAAGTGTTTTGAACATAGTTATTATTTTTTCATACTTTTTAACAATTAGAAAAAAGTGCTGTTTTTCCTGGTCTTTGCTTAGTGCCAAACCCCAGACAGGAGTGAGTCTTTGACTAAAATTCTAATACAGGAAATTTTATATCCCAAATTTTATTTATTTTCAGGGTAGATCCAAGAAGACCCAGAATATAAGAGAAACTCTTATGAAACTGCAGAACAGATAATTCTACTGAGTTCTTCCTTTGTACAAGCAACAGAAAGAGCATCATCTAGGACTGAAAATAATAAGACAATCAGATCACCATTATTAAGTTATGACATTCAAAAATAAATTTCACCTACAAAAAAAGAAGTGAGCAGGGGAAGCATTTGAAGGGCTTACGACAGCATGAAGGATATAAATTTTTAACTTAATAGACACTGGAGAAAGGTAAAACTACAGCTGTTTCAGTAATATCTTTGCTCTTCTGCAGAAGAAAAGGATGGACAGAAAAAAGCTCAATTATCTTTATTATTTTTAAAGAAGTCTATTCTTGATGTCTGACTGTCTTGCTCATTCGAATACACACTGTAATGTGCTGCACAGTAGGAAACTCTGGGTCCTATGGATTTTCCATGACTGAGTAATGAGGAATATTTTAAAAACCATTTGCACCTTTCTTCCACTTCCCCCCCCAAAGAAAAGAAAAGAAAAGAAAAAACTTACATCTCCCATTTAGATTGTGCGTGTCCATGAAAGAGAAAGCTTCGTCACAGTTGGTGCCTTGCTCAGTGTAGCTTTTATCCATTGAATTCACCATCACTGTCATTTCCTGCCGTGTACTGCTCAATGTCTCTTTCCGCTTTTTAGCCAATTTTCTTAAGAAATGAATGTTGAAGAAAAAAAAAGACAAAAAACCAACACTCAGTGAGTAGACATAGTCTTCAGGTTTTTCAGATCAGTGTTGTAGTTTGTAACCACATTATTAAGTAACATATTTACAAGATCTTGATTCTGATACTGTAATAGTGATTAAGCTATAGAAGTCCAGG
>NW_010191684.1:15320-75889 GCF_000695765.1 Mesitornis unicolor | reverse complement strand
AGAGTGTAAGATAAACAGTAACAAGTCACATCTTTCCTGTAGATGAAGTTTAACTCCTGATTTTGTAGTTTGGAATATCATTGGTGAACAGCAAAAATAACTCACAAATGTTTGTTTCTAAATTTTAATTTTATTTTAATTTAAGTAGATTAAATGGAGGAATTTAACAATTCCCTTTCTGATCAACACTAATTTATGTTGTTGACTTGATAATAAAACTGGTTCTTTATTACTTCCCAGTGTATAAACGCAGAAGGGATCATTAGATAATCTACTCTGAACTCTTATATCAGAGAATTTCACTCGAGAACCAAAACAAAACTCCTGTATCTTTGCATCCTTTGCATTCTTCAATGTTCCCCCTCCTTCATATATAATTGTAATGAATGAATAATATATAATTTAAGGTAGATTCTGAGATGTTACTCCTAATGCATGAACAACTTAACGGAAGTCCTTTATAAGAATAGGCTTATCAAAGTGATAACATGAAATAGATATATATTTCCTCCTTCCATCCTTAGCTCAGATGGCAACACCGTAAGTCATGCATGGTTCCTTTTCTGATGCTCTTTAGCCCTAAGCTGAAAGTACTTGCAGGTACTCCCACCACCTGTCAACCACTGGGCAATTCCCATCTCAGCTGGGCTGTGAAACCAGAACCTGAACAGCGACAATGACAGTACCCACAGTGTGGTCACTGAAACTTCATCTGTAAGGCACACATCATACTTATTTTATTTCATGGCTGTACAGACCATAGGAAAGTACTTCAGGACAAGTCAGTGCTAGAGCAACGCTTCAGGAAGGCATGCAGAGGCAGCTTTTTTTCACAAGACTTCCCTCCCTTCAGCCTGGAATCAGCAACTTCTCTTTAACCAGTTTTCAATCCAATTAGCTATCAAAAAACTGCATACTCACTAAAGCCAGGAAACTGCAGTATACAGTGGCCTTCCCATGCCCATCATTGGACCTATGAGTACTATCTCTATACACAAAACCTTTCATCGCTCTCAATCTCACAAGCTCAGCACTTTCTCCAAGCACTCTTGTATGTGAACAATGTACCGGTGAGCAGGTAACAACTCTTCCTTAATAGTTTTTTAAAGAAAAGTTACTAGAAGAATTGCCCTGGGCAACATTTTAGTGATACTGATACATATCCGAAATCCACAATGTGGTAAAATATATGACACCAATCACTCAGGGGGATTACAAAAAAACCCCATGCTCTGTAGGGTGCATATCTCAAGCATCTGCTGTTACAGGGAATGTCCTTTATTTTACAGAAAAAAATGTATCCTTTCCAAGGAAAGCCAGAGTCCTTGCTTATTACACCAAAACCATGAAGCTCACATTTTATTAAAAAGTCTGATAATTTTCTTAAAAAAATTACACTAACATTTTCTCATTTCCTTCATTTTTGGTTTTGGTCCCATAATAAAAGCTATAGCAGATTGTTTTTATGACAGTAACAACTGTACAGTACTTCTCAATTTGAGTCTAATTCTGGAAATAGGTCTTATGGGAAAAAGTTAAAAACTGAAACAACTGTTACAGGAAGAGAGTGATACCAGCCAGACCTTTGTACTGTGAACACAAATACCCACTGGATTTAGTCAACTAAACTTCAGCTGACTATAACATTTTTTACATCTGCAGTTTTCAGATATTGCTAAAAGTGTTGCAGTGCTGCAGTCTCTGTAACTCATCCATTTCTTGGATCTCTTGATCCCTGGGAGGCTCTAGCTATACAAGATTTAAGAAATGTAAAACCATGGTACTTTACATCACCATCACTACTCATGGTCTTAGGTCTGAAGTAAACTTTTGGGGAAAAAAGAAGACTTAAGTATTTGAACACTTTAACTCACAGAAAAAAAACAAACTTCGTACCTACACTCTGATGTTGCCTCCTTCTTAAAGGAAACTAGATCGACAAGCAAAGGAAAAAATGAAATAGATGGAAGCTCCCATGATGATAACCTAGGATGAAATTATTTATGTAGGTAAAGCAAAAACTATCAGCTTATCACACAGATAGGGTTACCATCATTATATAAGGAAAGAGAATATACTATACCAGTCTCAGAAAAGAGGACCCTTATATTCAGTGTATTGGGTTTTCTGTGAGGGGGTTTTTGGTTGTGTCTTTGGTAACGAGGGAAGGGCTATGGAGATGGCCCTTTAAGAAGCTACCTGCAAAGCCCCCCCTTTTCCTTGGTCAGCCCCACCTCTGACCAGGGCCAAGCCAATCAGCGCCCCTGCGAACTCATGTATTTAAGGGGGGGTCAGAAAACCGACTGCAAACCCCCACCCCCATCCCCCTGCGCCTCAAGGCAAATGGGGAGGGGGAAAGGTGAAGAAATCAGGAACAAAAGTTGAGCCTGGGAAGAAGGGAGGGGTCGGGGGAAGGTGTTTTGATTTTAAGATCTGGTTGTATTTCCCATTGTTCTACTCTGATGTTGGTAACAAATTAGAATTATTTTGTTCTTTTATTCCTTATGATGAGTCTGTCTTTTGCCTGTGACCTGTTTAAGTGGTGAGAAGCCCTCCCAGTCCTTATTTTGACTAGCCCTTTGCTGGGGCATCGTGGTGCTCAGTTACGCACTGGGCCTAAACCACGACATTCAGAATAATCTCAAGACTAGGAACTGTTGGTATTTTAAGGCACAAGGAACTGCAAGAAGTGAGATAGTGTAATGGTAAAAACAGAGTAAAATGGAGAGCAGAAAAACATACAGACGTCCCCCAAAATTTGTATGATATTTTGTGTATCGCTTACTGTGTTCTGTTACAAATATTAATAAAAACACTCTAAGAAAATAATAAGCTAAAAGCTTCATTACTATCTGTCCCCAATTTATATGCCACCATCAAATTCTTAAAGGCTGCATCTTCTCCTGTATAGTTCCTTCTAGTTGAAAGGATCACCTTGTAAAACTTCAGCAAATCTGACTCAATACCTTTCTGTAAATCCCCCTTCTTTGTGATTTCTCCCTCAAGGCTGCCAAAAAAACCAACACCAATATCTGTTAAGTTGCTGCTACATTATGAGCTTTGATTTGGTTCAATTTCTATATACTTGTATCCATTTCCTCTGTCCTGTCTTGACTTAAATCACAAGCTCTTTGGGACCTAGCTTGCCTTTTCCCTTCGAGTTTATAAAGCACTAGGCACAAAGCACAAGGCACAATGAGACACTACCAGAGTCAGAGGAATGTAACAGCAGTGAAAAATAAAAAAAAAAAATAACTGAGGGTGGTAACTGGAATCAAATCAGGCTCTGAAAGAAATGCGTCTTCCATTTTAACTCAGAAACAGTGAGAAAAGCATATTTATTTGAATCAAGCAAAACCACTCGCTTTCTTCTTCCCCATTCAAAACTGAGTGGTACTCCCCTTTTTGTATCACTATGCCTACTTTCTTCTTGGAAATTAATTATTTTGCCCCTCTATTTCGGCTGTTGATGATATGCTAAAAGAAGACTTGTAATTATTTTGGGGAAAATGCTTTAATCTGAAATAATTTAATGAGCTCCACTGATTCAGCAACACTCAGTCTGAAGATGTAATTTAATAAAAGCTCTCCACAAGAAGCATATAAGAAAGTCTGCAAATGTAACTGAATTAATCCCTGGTTATTGTGCTTTGATAATTTTTTCATACTTCTGTTGTGATTATATTTTCTTTATCAACAAAACAGTCCTTCTCAATAGCAGTGATTTGTTTTCCTGTCTTCAGCAATGGGCCCTCCAAGGCAGACAAAAAAACACACATCACATATCACTGTGAGAATTACATAGGTACGACGGAGTTCAGTTTTAATCTACCACCTCTGGTTTGCAGTAGTACACATTTTGTAACATTGAGTATTATTCTAATACACATTAGGAAATTCCAAATACTACCTTCTGGTTTTCAGGATGTCCTTTTAGGGCATACTTGAATCTCCAATGCCTCATTTATATATATTCTCTATATTACCTCTCACTGTTAATAAGTCTGTTTTAGAAACCTGAATATTTAATCCGATTAAAGCAAAATGGTAAATTTCTTTAAGTGTTATTAAATATCATTTTAAGTAATTAATACTTTTATTCTGCTTTATATTTCTTATCAAAACAGCAACAATCTGCATGGAACCCTTTCTATCTCCCCTGACAGGACTGAGACACAAATATGATGCAACTGAAATCAAGTGAGGAAGCAAAATAGAAATAGCTTGGAATTAGTGATAGTGAAGTTTGGCACATGGCAAACTTTTGTCATTCAGTTTCCTATTTATATGCTTTATATTGAAATGTAATATGCTCAATAACACAATTTCACAGTGACATTAAACTGTGTACTGTCAACACTATCAGACAGCAAATAAAGTTAGGAGAAGTATTTTTAAAGGTGCTACATTTTGCAGCAAGAACTAGTGAACATGTAATAAAATGCTTTACAAGTTCTCCCCACTTCAAGAGCGAGCATTTCCAGAGAACAATCACAGTGAAAGTATTGGGTTGATCAAAAAGTAATCGCATTTTTTTCTGGGTAAATGAAAGGGAAATTTTTCATGGGGAACAAAAACTGCATTAAACAACATTGTGTCCATTTTGTTCAATTACCTTTTGCCATCTTTCAGGCAACTTCATGATTCCACACTCAAAAAAATTCTTATCTATTTCGGCAAAAAAAACAGTTCAAAGAATGATTTGATATCCTCATCAGCAGTCAAGGTTTTACCATTCAAAATGTTTTGTAAAGAACAAAACAAATAGCAGTCTGATGGTGCCAGGTCTGGTGAATAAGGTGGTTGTGGTAACACATCCCATCCAAGCTGCAACTATTTCTGATGAGTGACCAAACCTGTATGTGGTCCACCATTATCATGGAGAAACACAACAGCTTTGCAATTCACCAATTCTGGACTCTTCTGTTTAATGGCATCATTTAATTTACCCAGCTGATGACAGTACACATCTGAATTAATGGTGTGGTTCCTCGGAAGCAATGCAAAGCACACAATACCTCTGAAATCCCACCAGACTGACAGCATCACCTTCCTTTGGTGAAGATCTGCTTTTGAAGTGCTTTGAGCTGCTTCATCACGGTTGTGCCACAATCTTCTTCATTCGTCATTGTTGCAGACAATTCATTTGTCACCGCCTGTTATCACAGGTTTCAAAAATGGATTGTTTTCCTCACATTTCAAGAGAAAATTGCAGATGTCAATGCACTTTTTGAGACGGTTTTCTATGAGCTCAGGTGCTACCCAAATATTGAACTTCCTATGGTATCTAAGTTCTTTTCAATGGTTTTCAAAGCTCGATTTCAATATGTTAAGATTATCAGCAATCTCCCATGCCATGAAACACCAATTTAATTCAATCAATGCCTTTATTTTGTCGTTATCAACTTTGGTTGGCCTTTCAGAGTGTTGTGCACCTTTACCATCAAAATCTCCAGACCAAAATTTAGCAAACCAGTTCTGACACTGCCGTAGTTTTAAGGCATCTTCACCATAAATCTGACATAACTTGCAATGAGTTTGCACAGTGTTCTTTTCCTTTTTGGAAGTATTACAGTAAAATCTGATTAAAATGTTCCTTTTGATTTTCCATTTTGAAATAGACGCCAAATAACTAATTGTTAACAAAATCATGCACTTTCTTTTTCTAAAACAAGCTTAAACTGTCAGCTGTCAAGTTACATAATGAAATTGTGTTTTAAAATGAAGTCAGTTACATTTCAAGACATGTACCTCCATCTATTAAAAAAAATTACAATTACTTTTTGACCAACCCACTAATTGTCAAGATAATTAAAAAAGAAAAAGGTAGCCAGTATCCCACTGAATTGTGTTGTTCCTTTCTTAGGATCTCTTAGTGTACAAACCTTTATTAGATTATAAAATTATTCTTTGTCCTAAGAAGCCTAACATATATTTTGTAATGACATCACAACAAAGTAAAGCTACAACAGTATGGAAGACTGATGTAGAGATTATGAATAGTTGACTATAAGTCAAGAGTGCATAAGCTCTTTCACCTGAGTTTACAAAGGGGTGTTTTATTCTAATTTCTTTTAGGTGCCTTCTCTTTTGTTTTTATTATCAACTTCCTTAAGAAACAGTAGATCAGGAAAAAGAGAAAGAAAATATGGAGGGGAATGAAAAATGAGAAGGGAAAGATTATGGAAAAGTAAGGCACAGCTGCAGTCACAGACACGCAGCTCCCCGACTCTCTGCTACGTTTTTTCTTGAACTCAGGGATTCAGCACATGCTTTGAGGTTTGCTTATGGTGACATCATTAAAAACTCCACTTACTTGTTTCTTAACTTCTGCTTTGTACGAACTCCTACATCAGGTTATCTGAGTTTCTGCAAGTGAGGTTTATAGCATCAAACCCAAGAACACCTCAGGTCAAAGGAGGCATCACATTGACAAATTTTCTTTGCTGATGCAGCGGCTGAGGGGGAACACTGGTGACTGACTGAGTGAAAAAAGTGGAGCTATGTGGTGTGTCAGATTAATGTAACATTTATTTGAAATACTCTGACTCTTTTCTTAGCTCACAAAGGAAGTTAATTTTGTGGTTACAGTTTAGTTCTTGTTTGTCCACCTAAGAAGACGTCAATGCATTTAAGTATGATTGACAAGCCATTCAGGGAAGTCTCTAGGCTACGACAGTAAAAGGGAATTTGAAAAGCTTTGACAGGACTATGTGCCTGCAAAGCTCCTGGCTGCATTATTTCTGGCTCAAGTTAGTCACTGGTATTGGTCTCTAGAAAAATGCACTTTTAAAAGAAAATTCAACACCCTCCCACCCCCAGCAGGAGAATAAAACAGTAATAAGATTTGAGCAGCAATATTTTTCAAAATTCACTGTTACATAACTTTACCATGACCTTGATTATTACTTGAAATGAATCAGGCAAGAAAATGTTCCATTCTGCTCAACTGAACTACGAAAGGAAAAATAAAAAGCCAGACATTTTCTGAACTGGTTTCAAAATTTAAGTTTTACAATATGAATTTAAATTTGTGTTTTGACACTTACAATCCCCACATTAATCAAGAAAATAGTGAATACTGTGTCTAACTGACATAAAGGTCCTCCTGAATTGTACGGATGTGTAGGAAAAACACAGAATATTAACACCTTTTTTTTTTCAGAAATTAATTAAAAGACAAATGCTTATGAAGCTGTTAAGTCCACTAAGGACTTAGCTGACTGATTATCTTATGTGATTAGAGTAGCCATGTGGAACTATTTGCAGGATGAAGATCAGGGTGCCACTTTGACCATGGGAGAGGCCAAGGCATGACAAATCCTTTACGAGCACAGGGAGGCACCCATAAGCCCAGCTGGAACACCTTAAGGCCAAAAATCATGGAGTGACAACAAACTGCTCAGACTCTACACACATGGTGAAAAGACAAGATACACTAGACACAAGTTGCAACTCGGGGATTCCCTATTAGACCTTGGTAAAATTTTGTCACCATTGGGGCAGTCAAGTAGCAAAGCAGGTGCTCAGAGAGGCTGCGGCATCTTTGGAGATACTCTAAACCCTGCTGGACAATGTCCTGAGCAACTCAATTTAGTTTAAGTTTGCTTTAAGAATGAGGTTAGAAAGGATGATCACTAAAGGTCTCTTCTGATCCAAATTATTTTAGGATTCCTATTAGATGTTCTGGTAGCAGAGCTTTCTTCATAAAAGGAAGCCATGGGAATTTAAAGGATTGCAGATTTGAACACAATCCTCAACTGTGCCCCTTTTCTGGAACAGTCCAACATGTGAGATGCATAATCAGAACTAATACAGGATAATACTAGCAAAATTACACGCAGACAATTAAATGTGACGATAGATACAGATTTTTTTTTCACTATTTATTTAATTTTTAATTTTTTTTTTCTGCTGCATGTACTAAATCACCTTTCTAACCTCAGGAACAAAGCTTGTATAAATGTTTCTATTGATAAAAGCTTTTTCATTAGAGAGCTAGCTTTGTTTGCATTGAACTGCATCATAAGAATGCGATCATTTCCCATGAAAAAGGCAAATGGCATTTTCATTTTCTAATGTGGTATTAATAACACACATGTTCTCATTTTAATGAAGATGAAATATTCCATTTCCCATTGTGTTTGATTTGTATTAATTTCTGCTACATTAATTGTACATAAATGGAAAATGACATTACTCTACTTTACATTACACTACTTCAACTTCACTGAAATCTGAAGTTTCTGAAGGGATCCTTTTCTGACATGTATGGTCACAGGAAAATTCTACACCTGACTTTTACTTCTGCCTGAGGATACTTGTTTTCCTAACAAAAAGAAATTCAGTTTTTTTTAGCTAACTCTATTAAGTACACTACATGAAACTTTACACGGGATCTGAATTTTCTCTTTCGTTAGCATACATGTCATCTTACTTACTTATCTACAGTTAACAAGAATACCTTGGTTCTTTTGTATGCAAATGAATATACACACCTAATTTCATTTTAAGAGATAACACTTAAAAGAAACAATTTAGATGAGTGAAAGATGTGTATGCCATATAAGGCTTACAGAGAGATATATTTCCTTCATAGTATTGTGTAGATGGGTATTAAAGACTCTGCATATGGTACAAGAATACTGTATTTATAATATTGTTTAAAGGATATATTTTTCATTTGACATTGCAAGTCTTCTCTTTTGTCTCAACAGCTTTTCTTTTCCTTCTTTCCCCCATCATATTATCATATGATCTGAATAAAGAACTAAACAGACAACACTGGGGCCTACTCAGGAGGAGGTGGCTGTGTGATGTGTAGTGCCAGACAACATGAACATGAAAGCTTTTCACAGAAATACATTCACGACAGATTATGCAATTCTTTTCTTGAAACTAATTATCATTTTAGAAAAGGCTGGCTAATGATGAAAGAAAACACCTTCTTATCCCATAGCTGTCAATTTTAAGTAAAGCCTCAAACTCCTAGGGGTGGTGTGCGCTGTAAGCACCGAGAATCCCTCTGTTTTCACAAACTGAGATGAGGTGGTGTTAAACTGATGCAAATTTATTCTGGGATGATTTTCCCCACACCAAATTTTCACCACATTTTCAGAGGTGTTCTCAGCACGAGGAATTACAGAGCTGTATGGCAGATGTACCACTCCTGAACCAAGGTCAGGCAAATGTCTCTCTTTAAAAGTAAATCTGCCACATAAGTGGTTCCTTCCACAAATAGAAAATCCGTAACCCCACAGTACAACACTACCTGAAGCTGACCTGGGCATGGTACAGCTATTTTCCATGTGAAATAACTTGCTACCTTCTCTATAGCATTAGAAAGTTTGTCTTGCAAGTCCTAGCAGAGGAAGCAAATTCCCAGATTTCTATGGAGTCTGATGAGTTACTTCTAGGCTTGCATAGGCTCAAGCTAATAGAAAGCAGTAGTAACTCTGACAGTTTTAAATCAGAAACTATTCTTCTCTCAAGGTATTTACGTCTCTGCATAGACTTCTCTCTTATTGGACAGAAAGTAAGGCATTTGTCTTTACCAGTGTAAGGACATAAAATACGGTCAATATAAACTGTTTAAAGTCCTCCAAAACATAACTTAAAGGAACTCTCTTTAGCATTTTTCGTATTTAAATGCATTTAAATATAAGTATGATGTACACACATGTACATATGTAAATATATAACTAAATATATGTTGTGGTGTAGTGCAGAACCAAAAGTAAAGTTTTTGATAGGCCTAAACTAATACGACTCGTTAACTGGCCTGCTGCTCCCCAGGAACAGAGTATAAAACAGCCAAAGGCTTTTTGCTGATGAAAAAATTGCATTGTATTAGTAGAGATGTTCTGGCAGACAGATAAGCATCCTGACCTAGCTCCTATGTAAGTCACACAGTAGGAGGTACTTCTTCAGCTACTGGGTATAATGACTTCTGTGCAAGACAGCGTTCCTTGCTCACACCACCTTTTGAACCACAGTTTTTTACTTTCTCACTTGAACAGATAATTCTTGCCGCTCTGTATCCCAATACAGGCAGCAGCCTGTACAATGAACTTGCTAGTGCTGCTACTAAGCATTCACAAACTCGCACATGGTTTCTTCTGTGCTGTCCACATCTTCATCATGTGTCTTTCACTCTTCAAATTATTTCACTGCATCCATTTTCCTTCCTGCAAGACTTTTGAAATATTCAATATTTCAAAATATCCAGCTGCATAGGGTTTTAATCAACCTTTTAGAGGACTCTATCTTCCTTCTCTTCCACAAGAAGAAATCTATCTCACCAAAAGTCACTGACTAAAAACACAGAATAGGCAATACTCGTTCATGTAAGAAAGAAACTCATTTTTTCCGACTGGGCTGCTGAAATTGGGCCATACCCTTAAGGCGGGTAGAATAACTAGTGGGATGCATTAAGATATACCCTCAGCATAGTGTTCTTGGTAGTGCACTAATTTGATAGTGCTCTGTGCTCAGCAGGGGAAGGCAGGCATAAGCAGTGGTTCTTCAGCAGCACGTAGCTCGGAAACCATTCAAGGGCTCTCCCACGCCATGGGTATCTCATCTAATTGGCAGTTGAGCTGTGGTGGCAGATGGACTGCTGGTAATCCAAAGCTGTGACTGCAGGAGTAAGCAGTCCAGCTGAGACCTTGTGAGGCTGATACTACTGGGGGTTGGACCAGATGATCTTTAAGGTCAAACCCAAACCATTCTCTGATTCTACAGCTGTAGGATTCTATTTGGGGAGTCTAGGATGCAGCTGCACCCTCAATCCAACCTTATCCCATGCTTCTGGGAGAAGCTGTCACCTGCCCCCTTTATGAACAGCTAATGAAGCTGTCCAGCCCCTACTTCCACCTTAGCAGGTATTCATGTTGGGACTCATGTCCTATAGTCAACAGCTCACAATGAAGTTGTTAATATGAGGCTTGTATGGCAAGCAAGGTTGATTAATCCACTTTTTATACCACTGTGGAAAGGGCACCTGATATAGCTGCATACCATTGCAGCTTTATTTCAGAACATTTCAAATACATCTATCTAGATCCCTTCATTTCTAATTCTGGCAAACTTGAACCTATTAACACCAAAGGTGCTCTTAATTAAAGATTTAAGAAAGGTGTCAAGAAAAGCTTCTCTAAATCTTTTTAATATAGTTTCATTTGAAAAAGTCAGTATTATAGCCACAATAACTGTAATATTTCTAAAGAATATTAATTAATAATTCCATATAATGTGAGATTTTCACTCAGCGCTCAGCAGTACAATAAACCAAAGACTAAGGAATCAAAATTTTTGCATGAAACCACACTACCTGAGCCTACACCTCCGTCACAGACACACTCTCAAGGGGAAAATGAATGCCTTGTATTTTTTCTCAAGTCTAACTCTAAATTCAGTGAAAACACATTTTTTTTTAAAACATGCTACTATCTTTTATCCTCGGGAAAGGAAAACTCTGAAACTTCTGAATAGAGCTTGCATAGTGAAATTCCTTTTGAGCAAACAGAATAAAAGGTATAAGTAATGTCATAATCCTTCCCCTAATGAAATAATCTATTACAAGAATACTGTATGTATTAACATGATTTGCTAGGCGCTGCGATGTTCTTCAGAAGGTAACAACCTCAAACAACCAAAACACCATCATTAAAAGTATCAGTTACTTGCAATGTGCTTTAATAGTAACAATACCTGTCGTTCTTATAATACACAGTTCACTACTTCAAAAATATCAAAATATTACAGTTTACAGCAGTGATGTTTTACAGTAAGTATACTGAGTTTTATAGAGATACACAGACCTGTCTGAAGTGTCGCAGGGAGGGGGCAATGAAGCCAGAAACAGCCTTTCACGTTGAAAATAACAAATTATTCTTTTGCACTCCTCTAATAATAACAATAAAGTTTCCAAGTTATAATGTGGCAGTGCTAAAATTAACTCACCAACTCATTATTTACAGAGGAAGGATGTAAACTGTGACAGATGCAAGGAAAACTGCTCTTTATTAAAAAAAACCCAACAGAATTTGATAATGAAGAAAGCAGAACTTTCATAGCATAAAAATGATTTTGCATCCCTGCAGAATTTAATGGCTAATAATATTTGTTCTAGGCATTTATTGAATAATATTGCTACCACAGAATTCTTTGTTAAAGCTCTACATGATTTGGGAGATGGTACTTGAGAGGGAATGTCTTAATGCCTGTAACATACCACAAGTTAGGTCAGGAGACAGGTCTGGGTAGGAGTCCCATTATCAGGAATTAGAAGGAGACGCTAGCAAGATATTAACTTGCAAGACATCATTACTATTCAGTAAACATATGGAAATACGTGGATATCTTATCCTGTTGGAGAAACTACTGAAATATTTTTCTGCTCTTAAAAAAATGCAGTGAGTAGGAAGGCTTCTAAAGCAGCACAGTATTTGCTGTGGAACAGGTTTCATATATTCTTTTAATGTTTTGGCACAAGTGTCGGTATATTTTCTACTGAATTAAGGTGAGTAATCCATAATATATTCATGACTATTCATGACTATTTAACTATACAATCCTATAGTTTAACTATACAATACTATAGTTTGACTATACTAAACACCTGAAAATATCTATGGTGGTCTGATTACTTTCTAAAGCTAAAGAAATATGAACATACAACTTCAAATATATCACTTTCATAAGCTAGAACAGCATGGCAATTGAACATACTATTTGACCCAAAGGATAACAACTCTAAGATCAGATGTCAAGCAAATGTTTTGACTAGATTAACATTTCCTAGCCTACCTAGGCAACTTGTTAAAAAGCTGTATCTTCCAAAGAATACTCCATATTGAACCTCACGTCACTGCATGAAATGACATTAGCCGCCATTGAGAGGTAACTTTTAACAGTCACGAGTAACCGTCAAGCTGACAAACACTGGATAAAAAATAGTGTTGTGCTAGTTTCTTCAACAGCAAGGAAGTAAGTAACTTGAAAACAGATGAGTGGACATCTGTGCAATTCATCAGGGACATGTTTGCTATTTAAATAGTGTCTTCCTTCAAAACACTGGAACACTATAAATAACTGTAATTAAGTAAGAGTGAGCAAAGACTTTGCAATAATATTTTGACATAGCTGAATTACAGGTGAGGAGACTCTAGATGAGAAGTTATGGTAAGAAGCAGCTAGATAAACAAGAATTTTCCCAAAATCCAGATACAGAAATGGAGGCTGAAGGAGGTATGTGGACACCTGGTTTGGTCATTTGGACATAAGTTTGGGTAGAATTTTAAATGGCAGTAGAACAATACTTCCTCTACTATGGCAGCTGCTTTCAGAAATTAGATACAGTTTCTCAATTACTGCCATTTGCAAGTAAAACTGAAAAAAAAAAGGCTTACTCTGCCAGAGGCAGACAGAAATGTTTGCATAATTTGGAGTATCTTTTTTTACATATCAAAATAGCATTTGGATTAATATTGTGGCCCTGAGAAGGACATTTTATCTCTTCTCTGCAGTCTCTGTCCGAGGTTGTCTCTGCCACGTCTTTAATTTCTTTTTTTCACTATAGCGATCTATGAAGTTCATGTTTCTACATAATAAAAGGTTTCTATACTACTTTTCCATTTTGTTAATATAGCTCCTTTCACCTGGAGTTTTAAATATTTCACAGAGTTTAATGATTGAAACTTAGATAACACACTGTGAAATGTATATGGTAAGGAGACAGACAGAAACCACTTCACTCATCGGTAAAATGGATCTTGGAAGGAAGTTAGCAGTAGGCTGACAGTAGTGTTACTCTTTACACAGAAGATGAAGACGACTGTTGCATTTGACCAACAGATGAAAGGATTTCAGTAGGATTAATGTCATTACCTAAATGGAGGATTGGTCCAGAAAACAGAAGCTTTACATTTTCAAAAAACTTTATTCTTAACTAATGGATTTGAGCTTTCTATGCATTCATGTCCTGTGTTCCCTTGGTACTCTCACTTTATTTCCAGCACTCCTTTGGGTGTCCAGCACCTGCTCCCCAACAATTCGCACCTACTTCTCCTAATTGTATAACTACCTACATAGTACTAGGTGCTAAACAGCAAAAATAGGATGAAATTTTAAGTGTCTCCCAATATGTGTAACTTCCGCTTTTAAGATGTTCCAACAGATGGGCAGAGTGGCCCTCAGCACTGCCCTGGGACAATGATTCAAAACAAAGTTGTGACTTTCAACCTAGCAAAGAATTTAAAGAGACTTTAAAATATAATTTAAGCTCAATTCAGGATTACATCTGAAAGTGCACACCTAATGTGAACGTGCGATGTGGAATAGGTTGAGTGAGGTCTTTAGATATTTCTTTACTAGAAATTTTAAATGAAATAACAACAGGCAAAAACATGACAGTAGAATATGAGATAAGCAAAGTGCCCTCTGGAGGTCCTCATCTCTCTCCAATGTTTGAAATAGAAGCCAGGGATAGTAGTATCTTGTATTATGTATACGTACATAGGATTTAAATTAGATGGAAATAATGAGTTTAGTAGGACATAATCTGGTATACAAAATCAGACATGTTTTAAGTTTTCCTAGTCAGGAGCAAAGGAATACATCAGCTCTTAACTGTTAAAAGTAGTTATGGGCTAAAAGTGGTTTTGGGCACAGAGGCAGACATATTAATTGTTTTTATTTTGGCACTGGTCACAATACTATTAACTGCCAAATAAATTGCCATGACTGGCTTAGGGGCACATGTGATACCAGTGCTTCCTTGCTACTAAACCAGGTCCTAAAAACCAGGCAGAGTAACTCCTGGTAATTGTATTCAAAGAACTATTTTGCATGCATAACCACATCTGAAATATTTTGATCTCCTTCTTGGAAATAATGTATTTTATTACTTGCAGGTACTGCCAACACCACACAAGATGAGACATTAAGAAGCAGGAGGTAAAAATAAAGAAAAGAAACGGCTTAGTTTCTTCTTCACTGTGTGCCATCATCACACTGTCTTTCTACTGGTTTCAGAAAGAAAAAGAAGGGGTGTAATGGTTAATCTATTGTTTATTCAAAACCACCAACAGAAGTTAATAGACAGTTATAAACTAATTGAGTGCGTCTGTAGTGCTATCTCCTCACTCATCTCGCTTATTCAATTTAGCTCTGTTAGTGTTCCATATGGTACAGTGCCCCTGCTGCTAAGAACAGTCATTCATTGCAAAAAAAAACCCGTAACAACAGGAAGCTAATAGTTTAACTGTTCCTCTAAATTTGTTTGACAAAACTGACATTTAGTACACCACGTCACGTTGTCAGTAATCTGCAATTTACCCTTAGGCAGGCAGTGGATGCTCATTTTATTTACCTCTTGTAGTTAAAAGCGTAATTAATATTCCACTCTGAAACAAAGATTAGAGATTTGACAAACATTGCAATTTAAATTCTCCATTATAGCAAACATTAAAATCAAACATCTTTCACACACCCCATTGCATAAAGGACACGTGTAGCTGTAATTTAACTTTTAAGTTTTTAATACCACAAACTAATTTCTGCTGTCAGTTTAATGAGGTGGAAAACACAAATCTTGTTGCTCTCCGTGTGCACAGGCTGGGACAGTTAAGACTGCAGAGAGCTTGAATCAGTTTGCTTCACAATGTTTCAGTCAAAATCCCCAGATTATGGTGAGTCTAAAAAATAAAATGCCTAAAAAAAGAAGTGTCTTACAGACTTCGCTAACAAGGCTTCAATAAACAAACACTTCAAGAAAAAAATACTGAAACACAACAGTTGTCGAAATTGCTGTAGCATTGCTGAAAAACTCCAATAATCACAGGCTATAACTTTGCAGCAGAGCTACCAGCAGCATGAAGCCCAGCCAAATTCTCCAAAGGTTGCTTAAGGAGGGCATGTTTCTCTTCTCAGTGTTTGACCTCCTCCATCCTGCTGTACACCCGGTCGAGGTTAGGCAGTCATTCAAACCATTTCATCATGGGCTTAAAGCAGAAGCCATTTGCAGCGATTCCTGACCCTGGGTCAAGTGCCAGGCTGAAGGCAGGGGTTTGGCTGGCACTGTCTCTGCTGCTTTCCCAGTCCCTCCATGGCCAGGCTGGCACACTCCTCCTCCTCCTCCTCCCTCAACCTTCGCTCCATGCCCACGGATTTTACACATATAGCAAATTAAAAAAACAATTGCAGTGTTTTCTACTTACTGTAGTCATATCTGTGTAAAAGTCCCATAGCAGGCTGCTTGGTGATGCCTGCATTACAACTGATTTATTGTGCCAGATTCTGTGACAACAGGGCATATTATCAAACTGGCAAAGTAGGGGGAGCTCTCAGAGAAATAAATGACTGCGGTTTTAACTCATGCTAATTTCAATTGGAATTCCAGCTCCATAAATTCTGTGTGACTGATTAAAATTATTAACATGTAGAACACCTTTAGGCAACCGCACTGGCTCATTAAACATGGAAGCCTAGAATTATCTCCACTGTAACAAATGTACGTATGAACGTGTGTGTTTCAGAGACATACATCAGGATTTTTTTAAATTTTTTTTTAGGAGGTTTTCTTCAGAGAAGCACTGAGAATGAAATAAAGAACCAACCCAAGCCAGCATAAACTCAACAAAGAGGCTGCTGTTACTCTCTTCTCAATCCATCCTATGTAGTAACCCACTGACTCCTGACTCCTTCACAAGACTTCATTAGTCACTGCCAACTTCAATCTGCTTCGGTTATTTTGCATTCAGCTCCCAAAGGAAAAGCACTCTCCTCACCGATCAGAGGCTAAACTAAAGGTAAACCGGTTCATTTTATAACACATCGAGCTAACATGTCCTGAACCACACCAGCATCACAAACGGGCAAAGGAATCTCTGAATATATATATAATCCTGCCACAATACTAAATGCACATTTCTAAAACTGAGTCTCTGAAACAGGAATTCAAGTTTTAGATGCAGGGAGGGAGGTCAGTGTAAGCATCTTATTTCTCTCTTAAATATCAGAGGATATTTTTTCTTTCATAATGAATGCCTGAATATAAAAAAAAGTTAATAGTAGTAGTATACTTTAAAAGAGTGCTGTTGATGTACAATCTCAGTCAGTCTGAACAAATGCTTTGAATGTCCCTGTTAAGAGCAAATATTTGAAAACATTATAGCAATTGAATGAAAGTTATTTTGATTTTTGTTTTATTCAAAATGAGATGCAGGTTATAAAAATGTATAAATCAGGAGATATGCAGCAGAGCCACAAAGGTCAGAATCACAGCTATTGATAAAGGAAACCTCATTAATCATAACTTAAGAATTGCCCTACTGGATTAGACCTGAGCCCAACCGGTCTTATATCCTGTTTCTATGGAGTTCTGGATGTTTTATGGAAAATGTAAGAGACACCATAAAATGCAGGTGCGGAAATACTGTTTCCAAACCCCTAATCACAAGAGATTGCTCTAAATTTTGAAATATCAAGTTTACATGCCAAACATACTTCCAAAATGCTTTTTAGCAGTATTTACATCTGATTTTTAACAATTTCACCTCTGTGTATTCTTCAAATCCACAGAGATGACCAGTTCCCTTTTCAATCTTACTATAATCTTAGTCCAAGCAGAACCTGGTGACAATCAGTTTCATGGTCTAATTATACATTATATTAAAGTTTTCCCTTACATTTTAAATGCAAGTTAATTTAAAAAGATGCTCCCCTTATGCTTTGGTTAGCTGACTTATGGATAATAAAAAATCCTGGTCAGTCTACAATTTATTAATTCATTTACTTTCACCGTGCCCATTATTACCTTTTCCCTTACACAGTCAATGTCCAATCTTCCAGTCCCTGCTCATGTACCTTTTTCTGGGCCTGACTCTGAAATTTCTCTCCCTTTTCAATATTCAGTTTGCATAAAGACTGACTAAATTAAGAGCAGTTTAGACTTGTACAACTCTAATGCTCATTTGCCCCTTTTAGGTTGAATTTCACTACTTTGCTCTAGCTTGAATTCTTCTGCTTTGTTAGGAGATTGATTGCAGTGTAGACTCTCAAGAAGCTGGCTGAAAGCCTTTTGTGTTTCTGAACTGGTCTAACAACAAGGGCTGGATTTTGTAAGAGCAAATTAGGAGAGAAATTTGCACAGCAGGAGAAAATATTTATTTCTAAATTCTGAGCAGCAATGCTTGACTCAACACCGTTAACATTTCCTCTTCCAGGTAAACGGAAATCCAAGATGGTCTTCAAAGAAACTTGAAGGGGCACAAGCACGCACTGGTAGCCCTCACATGTAATTAGTGAATTCCAGTGGCTCAGCATTACCATAGCAAGAAGAGGGGGGGACTTCTTCCCCTGAGAGGTCTTGAATGACAAAAAATCCATTCCAATCTTGGGGCACCAAAATTTCCATAGACAGGGGAAAATGGGAAAGCCAGACCTTCATTTGAAAAGCTATTAAACATACAGGGAATGCTCACAACTTTCTTATTTGTGTCAAAAGTTAAGTCCCTATGTGTCAGGGGCTTGTAAAAAACTGTTTTATGTTTGTAGTGGACATAGATCATAAGGTTTACTGTAAACTAGTCAGAGCTGCTTTTGTCTGTTGGCCATCTGAATCTGCCACCAGGGTCAGTCTAACAGGCTTCAAATATGAAGACTACCAAGGTACTCATTGGGCTTTTTGGGAATTCTGTTGCGAGGTTTGCTCTGTGTGGCACAAAAATCACCTGCAATTATTTTGCCTGGGCTTTGCATGGCCCTCCCTCTCCATAAACTTCCTCCCTCTGATCATGCTACAACAAACTAGAGTAACCACACAGGTTGTCTTACTCAGTCAGGACTTTTATGTAGCTTCATGAGAAGAGGAGGAGAAAAACACATTGGATGCACTTACCAGTTGTTTTTTTCCCCTCGCCCTACTTTTAAGAGAGAAATTAAAAATATAACAATTGCTGTGGCAACGGAACAGCAGTAATTAAATCCTTGGCATTTTCATGCTCTTCTAAGTGACACGCTCTAATCGAGAGACCTTTAACTTCTGTGAGAACGGTCTTCAGAAGAGACAAAGGCAACTGTGAATAAAACATCCAGCTTGAAGGTTCCACTTGAAATGCTCCTATCTTTGAATCATGTTGAAGGTTTGTTTTGACATTTGCACTCTAAATGCTGAGATGAAATTTATGAAGAACAGTCTGCTGGATTCTAATTAACACAACGTTCTTTTTCTTTTTGCCTAATTTAAACAGCAACAACAAAAGCACATCTTATTTTCTGAGGCTTTCAAGAAGTTCTTGACTCTACCTGTACCAGTCTTTTGAGCTACAATCAGCAGAAAGCACAGGAGATCAAGAAATTAAAGAATTTTTACCGATAGTGCCTTTTTCAGCCTAATCTGTGGGAATCTACCACCAAAACATTCGGCTTGCTTTATAACTGTGAACCATTGCAAATGTTTTGCTAAAACTGACAAAACTAACTTGGATTTCTAATCTTTTGCCATAAAGCTTCTTCTCAAAGAAATGCAATTTTCTCAACAAGGAAAATGTCACCTACTATAAACTCCACTTAGGAAACTGAAGTTCATTACAGACCTAAAATGAGACTGTATCATATCATACAGAGTATGCCAACATTATGCCCACAGATGACTAGGTAGGCAATTAAATATGAAAGCTAACTGAATAAACAGAGGAATTCATTTTTGGCAGTCGAGATCACAGCTAAAAAGGTCTTTTTTCTGATGTGTCAAATTATTTTCACATGTGTGTATAACATACATCAGTGTACATGCATCTTTCTGCATTACCAGGCTAATGGTACATCGCAATGTAATATAACAAGACCTTCTGTATTTCTGTTATATATCCCCTTAACCAACCTTTTCCAACTATAAACCCACATTATATGTAAATAGACAGTTAACTGACATTACCATTATATATTTAATTTGATGATGCTAAGGGCTTCTTTTTAAAATCTTTCTCAGTGAACTATTACATTCAATAAACTTAAATGTGCTCTAGGCCATTACTGTATTGTAAATTGTTTCTTCCTTCACAAAAGTCTATTAAAAAAACTGTGAATCTGCTCTGCCACTGACATTTGGGGATAATGAGTGAAAATCTTGCATTGGCAACTAACTGTGTGAGTGGGAGCTATGTGTGTAAATGCTCAACACATCTTAGAAGTCTGTACCTCAAATCCTTTCTGAGAAAATTTGCCTTTATAATAACTATAGTTTATTGAACCTTCCTTACAATACCGAATTATTCATTCAGCTCACTTATCAATTCTTTTAGAATTTGTAGGAATTGAAGAAAACCACACACTCTCTTCACAATCCTTTTAGAACACATGATTTACAAATCTAAAGTCTTGGTGTGAAATGCACAGAAAGCACTGAAGGGAGTGTTTATATTCCAGCAAGGGTAATTTAGACATTTACCATTGCAACATATAAATCACAAGTAGTTATTTATTGTTCTGAGAGTTTGGAAGCCCTGTGATTTAATTGGTTGTATTTCTAAAGAACGGCAGAATCACAGCCATGGTATTATTTTAACGCTTTCAGAGCTGATCTGTGTTACTACAGATGCAAACAAAAAACTCCTCCTCTTGATCTGTTGTGAATGTACAGTTGTACTGTACATCCGTTTACTGCTTCATCCAGAGAAGGGCGTGGATTGAAGTGGTGCTGATTGCATTGGAGATGGATTTGCTGTAGAGAGTGACACAGATAAGAGTTTTTCATCAGAGGCCTCTTCTAGTGCAAACACATTTTTCTTTTATCTCTAGGTGTTTCTAAAGTTCTTGGGACTTTGTAGTTTCCTAAGGTGCCTGGTGGCTAGTTGAAAGCTGGAAAATTTGCAAAAAAGCTCTTGCGTGTAAAGTCCTACTCGTGCATGCTGTGTTTAGGTTGTGTATACACTGTGTGAAAGTTTGTATGTCTGTGATGGATGAATCACGAGGCAGATAAAGCTAACTGAACAGTACAGATCCGCTGTGTTGAAAAATTTAGTTTTGCCTGTTTCAGATAGTACCAAAACGTATTTCCTTGACAAATGATGACAACTGTGATGGTTTGGTACATAAGGCTCTTATCACATTTAAGTCTTTAATGATGCTGTATCTCAGTTCTCTGAATGCTATGACACTCTCAGCATTTGAGAACACTCATTGTATTTTGCTCTTTTGGCTAGAATGCTTATCTAATTGACAAGCAAATTCAATAAACTGTAATCATTTAACTGGGCAATATTTGGGTCAGTAATAGCAGAGAAACCGCTCCATAAAAGCAGCAGTGAAGTTACAAGCAGCACAGGTACAAGCCACTTCAGAAAATAGGTATCTTTTGAAGTTTTCATATAATCTTCTTGAATACCGTGGCTATCTCCATTACTAGACCTGAGCATTATAGATCACAAAGAACAGAGGGAATTCAAAGGAATAAAAGTAACATAGGATGAAACAATGTTGAAAATAATAAATCAACATACTTGGAATAATAGGTTGAAGATGATGCATAGATAAGAAACTTCCGGTCCAATCACTGCTCTGAATTGGGTGCAAATACAGCTTTAGACAAGTTTTAAGTAAACTACAGAAGACTGACCTTTCTTAGCAAAATACCTTCCATTTGGCAAACTTCACTGATGCACATACTAGGCTGAGAGCCATCTCCTTTCATCTCTGAATCCTTCTCTCCCTCCTTTCTTCCCTTTCCCCTTCTAGCCCCCACCCCCAGAAAACCGTTACTGACATCAAGGTATGCTAGTCCCTTTTTCCACCGTTTTGTAGTCTGTACGCAGCCATTGTGCTTTCAAAACTAATCTTCTTTCTATTTATATATCAATAAAAAAAGCCCAGACTGCAGCATTTCACTAAACAACTTCAGGGATTTGAAAAAGAAAACAAGCCTATTTCACTTCAAAATGTCAAGATTCAATTCACCCTACCATGCTATTCAGCACACACAAAGAAGGGATAAAATATATCCCAAAGTGTAGTGAGTGACTACCAATCAAAAAATGTTACATTTAGGTAGACAGCTATTGATAAACCTCTGGGAAGAACAGGAAGAAGCGGGTACTAACAACAACAATTATACACATCCACATCCCAAGAGGGTGAGAAAAAAAAGTGATAATGAAGACTAATCTGTGTATCTAGAATAAATATTCACTGACACTAAAGCAACAGAAATGAGTTCGCTATTGTCTCTGTTAGGCACTCACGACACGGTGATAGCATTTGTCTGTGTTCTGTTCCTACAAAAATAGCAATGGCAGCTGAAAAAAGTAGAGAGACTGTTTGAAGATTTTTGAAGTTTTTCCCCCCCTCTTTTTTCTTCTATCTTGGAAGAGTGACTCTATTCTAAAGAGATGATTGCAAAATAATCTGAGGAGGATACTTTCAACTTCAATACCAGCCACTAGAATTCCTCTGTGTCTTTTTTCTCCAATTTTCATGACAGTATGTTTACTAAGAACAAATTCACAGACATAAGCCAAGAAAGAATAAATCACTCCTAGATCTATAATGAAGGCTGGGCTTGAAAGCACAGTTTTTAACAGTCTGCAAGGAACTGAACATGGAAGGGCTGCCTTTCAGCCATTAAAGGTATGTTCTGTGTAATTTGGAATAATTAATTACCTGCTTATTTATCACATCAACAATGCTAGCAGAAACAGCTGCTGCTTTAATGCAAAGAAATTTTGATTGCACAACATGTTTCCAGTACCTATACTGTACCACTCGGGGATCTATTCTATTCTTGCTTGCATTGTGTTGTAATGACTTCAGGCAGTTCAAAGGAGTAATCTAAATACTGCAAAGCACACACAGAGATGCACGATTATTTTCTGCTGTCAAAATATCTACCTTTTACTTAGCTTTAGATTAGCACAAGATTGTATCTACAGTCAGAAGAAACAGAAGAGACTATCTGGAGGAAGACTGCATGTCAGCTAAATTAACAAAGCTGGAATCAGTGCAACTTCCTTCAATGAACCAGTTATGCCTTATTCTCCTCACCATTGTGAAATCTTCTTGCTGAGCGAAGACCCTGGGCTGCATGAACAGTGATTACAGCCCCTGAGAACCCAGGGATCAAAGGCCAACACTGCCAACCAGCATACCGTGCTACCTCTTGGTCTCCTAGGTAGCAATTAATGTGATTACTATCCATTGCTAAAAGGCATTGATTACAAAAACGTTCACTTCCTACTATTAAACTCCACCATGCCTTCTCCAATGCTTTTGTCCTCAAGGTCTCCAGTTCACCCTCATTTCCCAGTCCTCCAATATATTTACAATGCTTGCTAACTCATCAGTAAACTTCGTTAGCACACTTTTATTTTTTTTTGTAATATGATGAGTAATGGCAAATCAGAAAAGATCAAATTATTTTCTTTGAAAAATTTTCTAAAGCTTTGAATAGAATTAAGATTATCTGAGACAATAGTTGCTCATATAGTCTTTTCTTGAAGATGGACAGTATATTCAATATTCTCCAGTCATACAGAACCACTCTGATTCAGTAGCTCTATTAAAGATTTTTGCTAATGGACCTGTCATTTCATCTGACGGACCTTTTGGAGTTTGAGAAGGCGCATCATTTTCTTCCTCCAGCTTGAGTACATCATGAGTTTGGAATTTTACTTCCACCTTACAGGGGTAATTTCCATTTCTGTACCTTCACTCATGTCAATCATTCTTCTTGACAGGCATTTATCCCCATGTTAACCACAATCACAAGATATAAACATAGCCTTAGTTCAAAAAACCCCTTCCAGCTCTTTTCAGGAAGAAACAGAAGAAGAATGGTAAATCATGAACAGAGAACTGGTATTATGTTGAATGATTCAAATGATTATACTCACACCTTTGATGATTTGCTTGGTGAGCTATGTAATAACTGAACCTTATGTTAATAACCTTAACTCAGAGCTAAAGGAAATTATTGTTGAAGAATACTGATTGTGTTGATTTTGTGGTTTCAATCATCCCACAGTCTAAGTACTGCTAAGAAGCAAAGAGAATACATTTCCACTGGTGCTCTGATATAAAATATCCCATCTTCCTGTTCCAGAGAGGCACAGAAAGCTTGGCTTGTCCCAGGACATGCAGAAAGATTTTGGCAGAGCCAGAAATTTTAACACAGTCTGGGGATCCACTTTGAAAATAATCCTTCCTTCTTATTCTAAGTCCTATAATTTAGAACAAAGTTATGTACCTACTTCTAGTATCAAGAATTTCTGGTAAAGCTGAGACCACATTAAATGGAAATGACAGAGAAGGTAAAAGACCTGGATATATTATTTATCACAGTATTATTATAAGCCATCAATATGACACAGCCTTAAATAAGGAAATCCAATTCTAGGCTGTAACAGGACAGACATTTCCAGAGATAGCAAACTATTAATGCCAGGGTATGAGGCAATGGCAAGACCTCATCTGGACTCCTCCAGACAAAATAACAAAATAACTCAAATTGGATCAAAGAAAGGCTTCTGAGTTATCTAGAATGGGGACCTTATTTAACAGAGGAGAATTTTCAAAAAGCACAAATAAGGACATGAGTCCCACACAGGACAAATACAGATATGTAGATGGACACATGAAGACCACCTGTAGCTAGGCAGAGCTATATGTCTGCCTTTTACTGCTAATAGCTTGGAGATAAAAAGAACCACATAAATTAGAGGCCAATGCTGGCACAAGTAAAATTGTATATAAACTATATGTACTGGAAGCAGTCAAACATGGACCAAAATAGTAAAATACATGGACAAACCTTCAAAACAGAGGAAGCTTTAAAGTAAATATAAATTTATGAAGATAATTTTATTACATTATTACTTGAGAAAGTTATTAGATTTGATGAACCTTATAGTTTGAGGACCCTACATTCTTAGAAATTCACGTGTTGTGATAATCAAAATAGCAGGGGTCAAATTTTCATGCATTCATGTGTATGCGGTTTTGTATTGATTTATGCAACTCAGTGAGGAAGATATCCATATCGAGATGGAAGGTGCAATTTTCTGTACAGAAAATTTTAGTGACTAGATAAATTGTATGTTTATCTGTTAGAACTGGAATGGAGACCAGTTCCTGGCTATTAAGCAACCATGCAAATCTGGTGTACGTTAACTAAGCTTTTACACTCTTCCAAGTTATTTTCTGACAGATCAGTCAGAAAAAAAAACCACCCAAGGTGGGCCAAACCTTGCTACCACATAACTAATAAAAAGACAGTCAAAAGAAGCCAAAGAAGGTAGACTACAGACAACATGCTAAACCTTTAGCTTGTGACTTAGAACTCACTCATTGTCACCAAATTTTACAGATGAATCCAATTAAAATAAGAAACTAAGCAAAGAGCATTTGGGTTAAACAGTGCTGCCCAACTTGATTAACTGGAGTACTTTTATTAAGTGAAGGCAGGCGCTACCTACAGTTCTACCCTGTTACTCACCTCATCTGATTTTTTCCAAACAGAAGACTTGTACTATGAACTTACAACTATGAGTACAACCCTCTGTGACAGATTTCAACACAAACATGGCTGATTTGTAGACAGACAAGCAGTGCTGAAGACAGCAGCAGACATAAACAAGCAATGCTGATCACATGTAAGGTTTGAATTCAGTTCAATTTGCTGCATAAGGAGGTGCTGTAATGTGGTAAATCACCAGACATGTTATGTATCTCTGTACCTCATAAATGGCGTGCTTGAAAGGTCAGGACAAGAGGCTCTGTTCTGAGAATAGATTATATTAAAATATAATCTAGTATATTACTAATTTCTAAAAAAAGCTTGCTCTCCTCATTAAGGCTGAGAACTGCAGATTTACAATCAAACCTGACTTTTAGTGAAAGTTATCCACCTTCAGCTCTCATGCAATGCTGCTGTCTGAGACAGTGAGTGAAGGGAGCTTGGTGATTTAGTAATGCTGTAAAATGGAAACCCAAAACTGAATCCAGCTGTAACGGAATAGAGCAAAGCTCAAAAATGTGCTTACTAAATCTGAATCTTTGACGTTTGGTTCTGCTTTTGGAGCGCTGAGCCTGCGTTGATGAGCTAAAATGGATTTGGGATGTATACAAAGACAAGTATGATTTAGGCCTTTCACGACTAAGCTGGCTACGTTTTTTTTCAGGAATCAAGAAGGAAGTTCTTTTCTTACCCCTCAGAAGTAGACTGGGAGGATACTAGAAACAGAAGACTTGTTTTCCATTGCCTTTGCAGTGGACAAAGTGAATCACAGCCAAGGCTGCTTGTAAATACTTTACCTCTAAGATATCTCACTTTAAACAGTTGGATCAATACATTCCAGCTGTATTTTTCTGTTTTAACAGTGGAAAACAGACATAACATTGACTTAACGGGGTAGTTAAGTCCAGTTAATGGCTGATTTGAATCTCTGAAGTATCTCAAAGCAGTCGGAGTATACTAGTGAATCTGGCCTTTGCAGTTTTGTCTTTATAGCAACATTCTAATAAGGTTCTCCTATGTTTAGAGTATATTCATTTTAACATTATGTCTGCCTTAAAGTCATTTGGGAGTATTTACTATGTTGAATTGGACTTTGAAATTTCCAAAAAATAAAAACCCCAAAATAAAATGAAATTTCTCCTATGAAGCCTTTTATTCCCCAGTAAAGTCCATATTTTAAATAGTTAATATGTACACAATGTATCTTATTTTTTCAACTTATTATTTTCATTTTTTTCCACTCCTTTACATCAACTGCAGTAGCAAGCGACTATTTTTTTCTGGATCTTGCAACTTAACGTTGAATAAAATATCAAGTGCTGGATTATGAAGTTTGAGGGCTCAAATATAAAATGGAAAATGGGTTCTCATATGTGTAATTAAAGAGATGGTAAAAAATATTCATTAATAGATGATTTATTTTAAACAGTTACATGAGTTATTTTATTTGAGTAATTTATTTTAAACACTGTAATTTTTAAAGGTCAGTGCACGTTGGTCTTTAATTTGGGGGTAAACTGCAGAGGCAGCTCAAGATGCAGGAAATCTGCAGCACAGTCTGGATGATGGACCCTGAGAACACTTTGTGAGATGTCTGCTTATATAATGTATCGCCATGCAAGGGTCATTTGCAAATTAAAAGCATGAAAATGCTGATGCTACTCAAAACTGTATTAGCAGAATCACAAGACAGCATGTGGCCCGATTAATCTTATGAACTCGGCATTAACGTATTACTAGATCACAATGTAGATTACACATTTATGAGCATATCAACATTCGATGCTGTGTAAAATATGCCCTGCAACACCTTTGAGCATAATTTTCTTCTACAAATAAAAACAGAACTTTCAGAGTAATGGCCAGGAGCATCTTCAGGCTCAACAAGAAATAATGTCATATTTTTATCAGTTACCACACAAAATTCTATCTCCAGTTTCAGATTAAGTCTATTAGTACAAAGTTTAAAAAAGGGAATCTATATACAAGGATTTGCCTACTATACAATACCCTCTCAAGACATATGGAATTCAACACTTACAATGTACACACGTGTTGCTATTTTAACATGTAGCAAGTCAGAAGGCAAGAGTGGAACACTTTGAATTTATTTCTCTGCGCAGGTGGCATGTAGTTAAACACTGAAGGAAAGCATGCCAACATACACATGTACTACTTAAATGGTCGTTATGCTCTAAAACAAACAAACAATAAAAACATCTTGCCTGCCATGTTTGAATTGTGTGATTTCTAATGTTGCCTATGGGATTGGTTCTACCTAATATTACTTTCTGACTTTACTGAGGGTGTAAGTGAAATATTGAGAAGATGGCTAACAGTATCAAATCAAAGGCTGATCAGGAACAAAATTTATGAGTCAGGGATGTTAGGTCTGACAATGAACACATCAAACATATAGTCTGCTTTGCATACATATACTAACTGTGATGCAGTGGGCTTACTGCATTGGGAACAATCATGCTTAGTATTTCCAGAAACATTTAGGCAGCCTGACTAGTTATGAGATAAATTCCCCTGTGTCAGAGGTTCTGACACAATGTAGAGCTGGAAAGTCTTGTCTTGTCCTTACTCTAGTTTACATAGATGCCCGTAGAGTATCTCTTTGGCACTTCCATCTAGAACTGATACCAACTACAGACAGATCAGGACACTTGGAAACAGTTCTGGGGTTCTGGCTCCTTGTGCATACCTTGAAGGCATACTGAATTGCATTGGTCTAATTTCCTTCACACTTCATGATCTGGTTTTCATGGGAAGGAAACATGGAATGATCTGGGTCCTGGGCCCCAGAGTGCATGTTCCTTCACAGCAGCTTATTTATTGCCAGTGTGGTTTACTCTGGAGGAGAGCACTGAACCAATATACAGCCAGCCCAGAAGTGCGGGGATGCAAAGATGTTTATTTCAGCACAATTTCACAAGAGCTTCCTTGAACACATATAGAGGGCTTGCTATACAACTGCAACACACCTGATAGACTTTTTATATTTCAGTTAGCGAAAATGCTTCATGATAACTCAGTCATAAACCAGTAACACAGCTGTCTAAAAAACTAAACAGAAAAAGTAAAGGTTGAAGATACTGTTTATGAGGGATAAGCTTTGAAAAATTCAGATATCTGAAAAGCATTTCAGATATTTGGAAGGTTACTCAGACTGCCAAAAACAGTGAAGTTGCTTCCTGCTTTCTTTATTTCTAAATATCTTAGGATGTTCTGCTAACAAAATACATATCACAGCTGCTCCTATCTTTTGTCTTCATTATTTACTGTGCCAGATTCTGACTGCTTGTGATTGCTCTATCAAAGGCATCTCTGAATATACAGGACATTCTGCTAGAACAGACCCAGGGACTTCAATATGGTAATATGATGGAGGGGATGGGTGTCATCACACTAGATGCCCTCACAAGGTCCCTTCCAATCTAAACTATTCTGTAAGTCTGTGTCTGCTTACCTATTCATACTTCTGATGTCCAGAATAACCCAAACTCATCAAAAAATGGCTGCAAGTAAATGGAGAAATACAAAAATACTTATCAGGAATTTTACTGCTCCTCTCTAGAGGTCTGGAGATTGGGTAGGAATTTGTGTATAGCTGGTACCTCAGTTCCTGGGGAGAAAAGAACTAAGGGGAAAAAAAATGCCCTTGCTTTCTATTAACTACAAATACACTACTAAGAAACCCTCTCTTGTTCTGACTGTGCTCAAGCCAAATATTTTTAATGTAGTCAAAACCAAATAAGAATTCTACTGAGGAATTTTTTTTCCTTCAAAAATGGGATCTTTGTCTACCAGTGTTGATAAATACAGAAGGGAGTACTCAAGTACATGCAATACAAAGACACAGATTGGGCAGAAAGAAATAACTTGACTCCTCCTTTTAGCACCTAGGTCAAAATGAAATGTGGACTTGAAAAGAAGTAATAGCATGACTAGCCTGGAATCCTTTGCTGCTCAAATATTATACATGAGATAAAGCAATTTGATTACAGTCACATTCAGCACTGCATCACTTTAAGTACTAGCCATTAACACAGTAGAGTGTAGGAAGAACCCTATCTCCACAAAATAAAAAACATAAATAAAATACCATAAAGGTTCCACCATGGACTGGAATTCCACTTTGACTGTCATCAGGTGGAAGAGGTGGGTAGGTATCAGCTGACACAGTCCTCCTTCTTTCCAATGCTATTTTCAGACTGAGTAGGCAAGAAACAACTCCTCTACTACAATCACAGCGAATAAACAAGGCCTAATAAATAACCATTGCTACTTTTGATAAGTCAAGTAATTCATGTTCATAATGCAGTTTGTGTGTATTTTTTCCCATCGCATTATGCCCTTGTAGTTCACAACAGAACAGACAGAAAGCATCCTACTCTTTGCTTTCTTACTTGCTAATAGGACAGGTGTTGACTGTGGTATTACTTAAGTTTATGAAAGACAGTAAATCAGCTTAATTTGGAGTCCTCTTCTTTTTGTTATACATCTGCTGATATTCAACCCCACAATAAAATACTGTATTAAAAATTCAGTTTCCACTTATCCAACATAAATATAAAAATATATTTTATGTGAAAATACTATTCATGCAGCTGGTCTTCAAACAATTAACTGTTTTCCAAGCAACAACAACAACAAAATCTCTACGAAAATACACTGTAGTTTTACCATATCACCAAGTGTTGTGAATGTCTGCAAAGTGAGGTGCTTAGCAAACAAAAAGGGTAAGGAACGAGGACTAAGTATAGCTGGAAGATGAGATACTTCAGAAATAGCCAACTGTATAATGAGAGTAAATACCAGGTGAACATGAATTCACTGACAGTTATCAAGAGAAAAATAGTTGGTGTCAAAACAAACCAGTACTACAAAATTGCCATAGTAGGCTACTTTTCTTAATAACTTGTTCTAGCTGGATTCAGCTTTTCTGCAGTTTAACACGTCTCTTCAGAAAGATGGTCTCTTTCTTTGACAAAAGTAAACTACTGAAGAGCTGGCTACATGCGAAGTTCATTTGCAGTTCTGATTTGTTTATCTTAGATCTGTTTGGCATAATTGTGTATGTGAGAGTAATCATTAGATGCTTGAAATAGTGCTGCATTTATTTGAATGGAACAAAAGGGAAGAACCCTCATAAACAAGTGAGGTACAATATTGATAGTCAAGAATTCTCTGTCCCTGGAGTCACTGCTTGTGTATTTGGATGAAGACTGAGCATTGACTGTAAGAACTGCAGTATGCACAAGCTACACATACATTAAAAATGAACAGGAAGGTAAGCATTTAGCTTTTGAAGGCTGAGGGACACATTTGGCTCAAACATTTTTTTAATGTGAATAGCAGACTGAGATACAGAACACTGCTTCCAGCTTTGCCTCTGATGTTCTTTGTGAAACTTCACTCTTTTTAAAAACTTCAATGGAATTTGTTCCAGAAATGCAGCCTTTTATGCTGCTACATCAATTCAACTTCTGGAAGCTGATCAATCTATCACACTTTTAACCTTGTTATTATGTGTAACTAAATAATGAAATGAAAAATGTGATTTCTGAAAAGGAACATCATCTTCAACTGCAGGATCACTGAAAGGACTACAGTACAGTGTTCCTCGCCTTCCTACAGCTGTGCTGTTACTTACTTGGGAACTACTCATCCTTCTCACTCCTCATTAAGTCATTTGCCACCTGAAATAGTCACAAGTGACATATGATTTTGTACTCTTATTGTTCCATGTCGCCATGAAAATTCCATTTCCTTTAACATGCTGCCCAGAAATAAAAAAACCCAAAACATTTAGAGGCCTGGTTCAGTATAGAGTATCAGTATTCACATGCACATTTCTGGCAGAATTTGCTGCAAAATTATGGGTTAGTTTAATGCTATGGAATAGAAAAATGGCAGCTGCTGCTGTTATAATAAAGGGTAGCAAAAATTCCAGCTGTGGATATGCAATCCCTCTTTCAGTGTAATACAAAAAGTGATATTTCCTATGACTAAATGCAATGTGCAACTTTGGCTTGTTTCTCTCCAATCTCGTGTTTTCAGCAACTTAACTTTCTTCAGGATTGAAAAAAATAGATGCTCAATGTGCCACTCCCCCAAACAAAAGTATCCATGGAATAATTAATGAAAGCTGTGTAATTTCTTTTTTCTAATTGTGAATCAACCCATAATTTCAATCTCTTCTGACTTCTGTATAAACATTTATTTTTAGCTTTCGAGATGAAAAGCTGACAGGCTTGGTAAAGAGACATTCAAATGAAATAAGGCTCAGGAAAATTTTAATAGCTATTAGATATAAGTGTAAAAATGCCATCTGTATATATACTCCAAGATGCATATAGGAAGAAAAAAATGCAGCTGACATGTCTAAATGTCTATATTTCACTGGTAAATTAGCTACTGTAGGAAATTTTCCAGTATTAGTAATAAAATAAGAGATACAATGTTTTTTAGTGGAGCTGACTAGATGGTGAAGGAAAAACAATGCTGTCCTGTTCCCTCAGATTTGCAAAGGCAGAATGTAAAAACAGAATGTCTTGTTGCATTATATTACGGACTAGAACGAGAGCTGCAACTTCATATTTAGGCCTTCTTGAAGCTTCTGTGGACCACTGTCACCTGTTTCTCCAAAGATTTTTATGTCATATGGAAAAAGAGGAACTTACAATACCACAGCAAGCCGTAACAGGTGACAGGTCTCAAGTTCCTGCTGTACCCATCTCCACTTCAGCAATACCATAAGGGTGACTGCCTGGCATAACGCTGTGACAAGGCGTGTGGGTCTTGTGCCACAGAGAAGGATCCCAGTTACTACACCTCCCACAACATATCTTTGCTGCTGAATCACCAAGAATCACAGCCCTTGTGGTACCAGCCAACTATTTAGGTGGACAAATGGATACTTGTGGGTGTTGTGCTTCTGAAGAAAACTTGTCAGCACCTGGGGCACTGTTGACTGAGGATTTTCAACGCTTCTCCTTCTTCTACTGGAAGTACTATCTCAGTCTCACAGATTCTGAGACAACGATTTCTCTTAGCTGTTCACTTTTAGGGCACATTTGTCCCATGATAAAGCACGCAGCTGTCTCCCAGCTTGTAGCTAAACTGAGGAACCCAGGAGTGCTCATTAGCCCCAGCAGCCAAGTGCATGCCCTGACTTCATCCTGACTTTCAGGCGAAACTGAGGATGGTCAGCCCAAAGCTGAGGGGCTTTGGTTTCCTCCTGGCAGATCCAAGTTAACCAAAATACTCAAGAAACTAGCACCTATGGTAGCATCCACTTGTCTTGCAATGGAGTTCCTGCAGGAGGGACTCAGTGGCCGAGGACACGCCGGCCTTCAAGGAAGGTATCAGGATGTCAGTGGGGTGACATGGCCCATTGGCTGTTACCAGTTCACAGCCATTTGTCTCATGGCTTACTATCTAGTGTCTATGTGTTTCTTCAGTTGTCTCCTGCAGTAAAGCTGCTAAGCTGTAAATTCCTTATGGAATAGGATGTTGTGATAAGCAGAATGAAAACCCTCTAAGCACCCCAGCACAGGCTTCCAAATTTTCTTCTCAAAAAGTTGTTTTGAGTTGCAAGACTGCAATGTGAAGAGCTGAAGGGCTTGCTTTTTAAAGATCATCCACGCAGACATTGCCAGATCTAAAAGGAGTATGAATGAAAGGAACAGGAAAGCTTATTCGAAGATGAGGCCATGTGCCCCTCTTCAGTAAAATTTTATTTCTTGTTGCATCATCTTAAACCCGCAAAAAGCCCATTTCAGAATAGGAGAGTGGACATAACCCACACTGCATTACTTCAACCCTCTTAATTTTGAAAGCTGGTATACATGGATTATCAGCAAAATGTTGGCAACTAGATATTAGTAAGACGTCACCCAAAAAAGTCTCAAATTCTCTTATTCAAAGCTTGACAAAAAGCCACAGCTCAAAATCAACAAACGAAAAAGACTCAAAGGAGGCACTTATTTACCAGTTCTTGAGACAAAAAGCTGAGGAGGTTTATTGTGCAGGGCACATGTACATGCACACCTACAGAGCTTCAGATTACAGCTTGCGTAGAGGAACAGAGGTAGGAAATACCTGACATGAGTACTCCGGCACTTCATTTCCTTCACTTCAGATACATCCTCAAATGATATAAAAATAGACTAGCATTACTTTCTGACGTGACTAAGGATCTTTAGTTTTGATCTACATACAACTGCATTAATAATAGATTAAGGGTTGCTATCAAAGCATGATAACGTGCTCCAGAAGGAAGAAACTACAAAGTACAGCTGTCAAATCACTCTCGCTAGCTAAAGCAAGGGCAAACTAACCGTATCTGAACTTCTAGGACATCTGCTGGTCTATTCAACCTCTCTTTAACATTTCATCCCTGAGCAATGACTTGCATGCACATGACACAAACTAGTATTCTCCTTCTTACTGACCTTGGACAGGCAAGAAAAGAAAAGATTTTTTCTTGGAAGGTGATGTTATCATTGTAGGACGTAACGCAATAAAACAACAGCTTGCAGAGAGTAGGAGGAACCATGGTATTAACATTTTGTTAGTCAATACTGAAGAAGTAGCATCTGACATAGGTTTATTTAGTACTTCAATCCAATTTCTCAAGGATTTCTAAATACTGAGTGGATGATGCCACTCTAAAATGTGTGTGTATATATATGTGTGTGTGTGTATATATATCTATATATATACATATAAACTCTGAGTAAGCACTTAACTATTCCTTCTTTCCTTGTAACTACACCGCTCTCTTAAATATACAAACAAGACTGTCTGGCCTTTAAGTGTTTTAAAAATAGGAGTTTTGGTCTACTGTCTGGCAAGCATCAAACAGCAAAAGAAGCAACAAAAAAAAGACACCCCATCACAGTCTTTCCTCAGAAAGGCAAAGTCATTCTGCCACAGCCCACTGTAACATCTGCAAAGTGGACATTTCTCAACACCAAATACAAACCAAGCACAAAGAAGTTACTAAAATGACAACAAATGACCAATATGCACGGACATCCCTTTTGTCACAAATAGACAGGATCTACATTAATACTTATGGTGAAGAACCCAATCAGAAGATTCTAGATCACAAGTATTGCAGAAGCCAATGAGATATGGGGAAGATGAAGACAGGCCAATTTAATTTCGAACTTTTGGTGACTTATCAGCAACCATGAACCAGGGCAGTGTGCTGAGTTTTCATTCCTGGTTAGTTACTTCAACATGTATACATTTCTTGGCTCTCAGATAATGAAAGACAGAGCAGTTTTTCACTCATAGCAAATTCACAAGTACCAAAATAACATGAAGTGATGTTTTACAGGGTTTTACAACCTTACAACCTTGGACCACTTTACTTCCTCACCCATATTCAAAGACTTCAAGAAAGAAAACCGATTTGACTGTAAAAGTCCAGATTCTCCATAATTATTCAAATGCAAGAGATATATTCTGAAAATCCTATACTATAAATTTAGCCTAGATTTCATTAGGCTCTGACTCTGGCAGGGTACAGCAGGAAAAAACGGGCTCCCAAGAATCTCCCTAAAAGAAAAAAAAAACCCACAACATGAAAATGGAAGACTCATGTGACCTGTTGTCAGTATTTTCAGCCCACCAGGCAACAGTATAGTGATTGCAAACACCTACAAGAGATTAACTGATGCAGAAAATAGCACAGCTCAGACGAATCTGTTTGCAACAAAAAATGAAAATACTGACAAATTTTATAGGGTATTAATGGGACGAGCATGAGGATGGCAGTAAGCATTTCTTGTGTTACTAAAAAGCAGTGTCAGTTAAAAGGAAAGGGAAAATAAGTTATAATATTTGGATTCTATATTAAGGATGTGCATTCCTCTGTAAATAATCAGAATAGCAGTTATATGCACAGTCCATAGCCGAAACTGAAAGACGTGATTCACCAAGAGTAGCGTATCTTGGAGTGCTCGTAGTGGACAGTAACCTTTTATTTATTGTTGAGGTTAATTTCCCATTTCTGAGGGTCACTAACTTGATCTTATTTGCTTGACTTACTGTTGATCTTATTTAATCACAGCAAAAAGCCTTTGTAAGCAATGCCTGTCTGAATGCAGCTAATTTAATCATGCGACCTTTTCCATCTTATTTTCACCCTATGGCTCTCTGAGTTCTGCTAATCAGACAGCAAATGATTAGACTCTAAGTGGTATAGTGTGCTCAATTATTTTATTTACGCACTTCTGAAAACTGTGAGATGCTAAATTATTGTATTATTATTCTGTTGTACTGTTTTCATACCTTTATCCAAGGAATCTACCACTGCAGTATCTGGGCTTTAAACAATGATGGGGTTTTTTTTGGTCAAATGAGCAATCCACATGCTCAAGGGTTCAAGCAGCAAAGCCAGTGCCAGAGAAAACACTTTACACCTCCACCGGTGCTTTTACAAGGACTACTCCTAAGACATGTGTTTCTGCAAGTATGCGTGGCTAACCCTGTGGCTAACCCTGTCTTAGCTGGTGATGTCTCCATCACTGATTTTCAGGTACTAATATTCCAACAACATAATATATTTTCAGTCCGTGCTGGCTTTCTATTTAGAAACACAAAGATTGAATTTTCTCAAATCTGAGTGAAAATAAAGGAAGCATGAAGTACTCCACCTCTCTGATTATCAGACCTCCAATAGCCCTGATGCTACTGCTTTGCAGCAGTTAATCGCAATCAAAATTTAATTAATGTGGAGAATATGGCAGCCAAAGGTTTACGAACTTTCATCAGCAAATTGGTGGCAGAAAGCAGACCTCTTGGTTCCCTTGCTCTTTTCATAACCTATTTGGAAGTTTATTTAAAAAGCAACTGCTATTATTAGATTTTTACGCCAGGAAGAAGCCTACAGGAAAGAAAAGAACAACAGAATTTCTAATAGGATGACTTAAAATAATTGCAAAGTTATAGTCCATTCTGGTGTGAAAGGTTTTGCAGAAGTATTAAAGTTACAAAATCACTGGAAATTCTGGGGAAATTGTAGCCCTACTTCCACTGAATGACCAAGTTTTTAATCTTCCACCATAGCTCCATCAAACAACAGTTAACTTCTCTTATACTGCATGGCAGCAGTCATGGCAATATTTAGAGGGAATCAAAACTTGCTTTAATCAGATCTCACTGGGATCTGAGAGAGGGCAATAATGTTCATGGTGACTTTACTGGCTTGCCAGAACCATATTTCTCTTTGTTTTTAATAGAAAAATGCACAACTGGGTCACAGATAATTTTCAGAAGTCAGTATGTAGGACCAAAAAAATGTCCCTTATGAAGTCACATCTACATTCTACCCATGTATGCCTTGCAGCATTACATATTTATATGAAACACAGTAAAACAGCTAATTCATTACACAACACAAGACAGTGATTTATTAGTCCTTTGTTGTGCTATGCGAAAATCTGGAGTCTCTCAAATTTTAGGCTCATGTAGTTAGGTTTCGCAACACCCTAGCAATTCTGTCTGGTTGAAAGTAGCATCCGACCCCATGCAGAACACATACCTCTATTCATCAGGAAGAGAAAAGACAGATCCCTATTCTTTAACCTTTAATTAGTAGTTAGCTACATTATGCATGCTGAGGGCAAGATTAGCCATAAATGCTTTCAGGGACACTGTACACTTACTAGTAACCTCTGCACGTAGAAAGTATGTATTTCACCCAGAACCAGCAAGTGGAAAAATATGTAGCAGAGAGGGTTGGACAGCATATAATTAAACTTGCTTTGCATATTAGGTGAGCAACTAAAGTAGAAACCATTACTCATTGTCTGCAAAGCAACTCCCAAGGTTGTTGCAGGCAGAACCACAAAGCATATGCCTTGCAATACCAAGTATGCACTGCATACAACCAGTGAAAAAAAGGCTTTTTGTTATGGCAGGGCCAAATATAGGACCAGATTCTGCAAGGTGCTGAAGTCAATGGGAAGTGAGGGTACCCAGCACTTAAATTCACACAGCAGGATATCAGAATGATCCTTGTTTTAGATATTTTAGGCAATCAAATATAAGTGGTTATGCCGAGTTTGTTTTACTCATTTGATGTTGGCTTTATAATTCTGAGATTTTAAAGCAGTGAAGCTTTCCACTGTCTAGTCAAATTACCAGATGTAAATATGACATTTTCTTTAAGAACATGATTTTAGGGAGCATGCTGATTTCATTACATTATACGGTGGGGGAAAAATACACTTATAATCTTAAAAATCAGATCTAATACAAAGTAATCATATTCCAAACAACTAAAGCAATATGTTCTACTGAATCTTTCTGTGGTTTTTTTCACGGGTATGTCACCACGTTAGAAATCTGAATACATGACCATGAACTCACACTGACTAACTTAAGCTATGAACATTTTTTGTGAACAATACTTTCTACTTCTAGACTCCATGTCATTGAAAAGTCAACTAATAAAGATGCTTAGAAATTAATTTATTTCAGCTATACTGTAACAACCATAATCAGCTATAAATCCTTTTGCCCTATTTGCATTTACTGCATTTGCCTTAATTATACTGCTGCCTAATTGTGAAGCTCAGTTTAGAGGGGAACTCGCAAGAAGCAATGATGCAGAAAGCAGAGGACAGTTTATTTCACTTCATGGATTTACAACTTTCTACTACTGCAAACCATTTGGAACAGACTCCATTTGTGAGGTTATTAACATGTAAACAGTGTCACACTGAAGACACACGGCAATGACCTACCATGCTAATGAAAAGTGATATTGAGTTTACTAATTCAGATAAGGGTACACAGATTGCCTTTTCTCTAATGTGCAAAGGCCTGTCACAGAAATAAATGCACGGTCCTTGTTGCAATTAATTTGTTTCTTGTTCTTTTAAAGCTTTACTTGTAGATTTAATTAAAGCTTTCATGCAGCACACACTTTCAGGAAGTATCTATGTTTAATGGCTTTTTCTCCTAAATTAAAGAAATGAGTGAAGGTTATGATTCAAAGAACAACAGGCAATCATAAAATGAAAAGCTATTCTTAATAGAATAAGCATTATCTTGTTTCGACATAAGTAAATACACAGTATTGTGGGCGTTGAAGTACACTTCTTATAATTAGTGTTACATTGCAACTTCCATGGTATTATCATTTTCAATCACTTAAGATAAAATTTTTGTTTTTTGAATGTAAAATTTTGCATGCTAAGTTTCAACCTGGAGGTGACTATTTTTTTAACCCTTAGCAAAATAAATTTTTAGGTCAGAAAAAAAAGAGCTAATAAGAACAGCTCACTGTTTTCCCATGAAAGTAAAGAAATACTCCCAAATGCAAAATATTAACACGTAGACATTTAACTCAGTCTTTCCTTCATTTTACCATGTTAAACGTTCCCACAAAGTAAGTCTATCTAAGCCCTTCAGTAAATACCAAGAATAAAAATAATACAAAAAAATGTTTTACAACATCAGAGGATGTTCTGATGTTCACAGACTTGGCTCTCCTTCCTCTCTGCAGGTACCGAGAAAAGAGAGGGTAGAATATAGAGCAACAACAAATCACTAAGTAGCCTGCATCAAGTCTCAGGAGACAAAGCAGAGCACAGAGGGTGAAAATAAGGCTATTTTAAGGAAATATTTTTCAGGATAGGACAATAAAGTATCGGGGGGAAGGAAAATGAGTTAAAGGAAAGGACAAGTAAGTAGAAGGAGGAGCAGAGGAAGAAGAAACAGAGATGAGAAAGTAAATGGTCAGTAGGATAAGAAGGCAGGCTTAAGAGCTGGGCACACACATTAGTGTCGAAAGAGAAAAAGAAGCTGGAAGGAAGACACCACCAGTAACATGTGGGTAACTACAGGTCTGTAAGTCTGACCTCGGTGCCAGGGAATGTTATGGAGCAGATCATCTTGAGTGCCATCACATAGGATGTACAGGACAACCAGGTGATCAGGCCCAGTCAGCATGGGTTCATTAAAGGCAGGTCCTGCTTGAACAACCTAATCTCCTGCTATGACAAAATGACTTGCCTAGTGGATGAGGGAAAGGCTGTGGATATTGTCTACCTACCCAGACTTTAGTAAAGCCTTTGACAGTTTCCCACAACATTCTCCTGGAGAAACGGGCTGCTCATGGCTTGGATGTGCGTACTTTTCACTGGGTAAAAAGCTGGCTGGATGACCAGGCCCAAAGAGTTGTGGTGAATGGAAATAAACCCAGTCACAATTTGTGTTCCCCAGGAACCAGTACTGAGGACAGTTCTGTTAAATATCCTTATCAATGATCTGGACAAGGGACTGAGCACACTCTCAGTAACTTTGCAGATGATACCAAGTTGGGTGGAAGTGTTGATCTGCTTAAAGGTAGAAAGGCCCTACAGAGGGATCTGGACAAGTTGGATTGATGGGCCAAAGCCAATTGTATGATGTTAAGCAAGGCCAAGTACCAGGTCCTGCACTTCGGTCACAAGAACCCTATACAACGCTACAGGCTTGGGGAGGTGTGGCTGGAGAGCTGCCAGGCAGAAAAAGACCTGGAGGTGCTGGTTGACAGCTGGCTGAATATGAGGCAGCAGTGTGCAAAGGTGGCCAAGAAGGCCAATGGCATCCTGGGGTGTATCAGAAATAGTGTGGCCAGCAGGAGTAGGGAAGTGATCATGCCCCTCTGGCACTGATGAGGCAACACCTCAAATACTGTGTTGTTTTGGGCCCCTCACTACAAGAAAGACATCGATGGACTGGAGTGTGTCCAAAGAAGAGCAAAGAAACTAGTGAAGTTGAGAACAAGCCTTATGAGGAGCGGCTGAGAGAACTGGGGTTGTTTAGCCTGGAGAAAAGGAGGCAGAGGGAAGACTTTATTGCTCTCTACAACTACCTGAAAGGAGGTTGTAGCAAGGTGGGGGCCAGTCTCTTCTCCCTGGTAGACAGTGACAGGACAAGGGGAAATGGCCTCAACTTGCATCACAGCAGGTTTGACTGGATATTAGGAAATTTTTTTCAACTGAACGTGTTATTTAGCACTGGAGTGGGCTGCCCAGGGAAGCAGCGGAGTCACAATCCCTGGAGGCATTTTAAAGATGGGTAGATGTGGTTTTTAGGGACATGGTTTAGTGGTGGACATGGGAGTGCTAGGTTAATGATTGGACTCAATGCTCTTAAAGGTCTTTTCTAACCTAAACAGTTCTGTAATTTTATGATCTAAGGAGTAAGCTATGTAAAACCTTCTGTGTACATAGAACTGGACAAGACACTTTCATGAATGCACAGCACTCCTTTCTCAAAAGAGGTTTACAGTGCTTTGGGTTCCAATAAAAGGCAGCTGAAACTGCAGTACTCCAGCAAAAAAAAATAAACCTGTGCTTGCTGGGAGCCTGTATTAGGATTCAACATGCAACCGATGTACTTTGTTCTCCTTTCCACTTATTTCTCTTAAGCATACAGTAGGTAATCCCTGATGGTTTACCCTTATGTGTTTCTCTTCTTCTTTTAGTTTAAAATATCTTCTATAATCTTCAGCTGGAGAATATTAAAATGCAGGCATGACTCTACCCTGTTTGGTAAGCAGAAAGTGAAGCTGTACTGCCAGTAACACCTGAATGTTACAGCTAAGCGTCAGGGTCTTATTCTATGACGTATCATAAACATGACAATCTTACTTTAAAAATCTCAGTAAATACAAAGCATTCAGTATTTCATCTGCTTTTGAAAATATACTGTAAGTCATGACTCTACTTCCTTCGAGCGAACCTTCTATGGCAATTGCCAAATAGGAACATAAACTGCAAAATACATTCCATTACCCCTAAAGCATAATACAATACACATCTTTAAGCAAACTAAAATCTATCTACCCTACCTAAACCATTACTTGCTACAGCCAATATCCATGCATTATTACACCAAATTTGAACAAGTTGGCCAAAAGACCTACTTCTGGCTACTGATGTCACCACGCAGGAGGAAAGCACACTATCACTTTGTAATGGGAGATGTGGAGTGGCATAACTGCTCTAAACCAGCTGACCCTCTCATTCCTGTGCGACTCTGAAATGCACAGGTTAGCAAATGCTTTGCTTTGCCTTTCCTTCAGACAAGCCAGAGATGCCTCTGGTAGCTCTAACTTGTGTCTTCGTGATCAGAAGAATCGGTGAATGAGAAAGAAGGAGAGATGCCACCTCCCTCTGCAGATGAACTAAGTATAATTTAGATGCCCCTAGACATCTGGTTCAGTAACTCACCAAGGGATCTCAGGTCAAATGCAGAAGTGGTCCTGAGCTTCAGCTGCTAGAAAGAAAAATAAATGTGCTTCCTTATGTTCACCAGCTCAGTACTCGCAGGAGCAGGTAGTTCCTTGTACAAGCCATACAAACCTCTGCTCTGCTCCAACTACGACCTCTTTGTATTTGGATCACTGCTGTTGTCTGGTTGCCACAGAACAGAACAGAACTAGCTAACAGAACTGTGTAAGACTTTTCCAACAGTCTTAAAGATTTCACTCTGTAGCATACAGTAAAAGCTACAGTCTAATAATAATAATAGCAGTAATAATAAAACCTTTATTGCACACTTGTAAATGAAATAGAGCCATGACTCTAATATCTATGATAAGTCTTGTAAAAGATTTTCTTTTTCAACAGGGTGTCTGGGACTGATGAAATGTCAGGCTTTGCTGGACTTGTAAGCACAGAGCACAGTCTGTTCCTCTGTTTCCTTGCTTGATTAGTTTTTGTGAGGCTGAATTTCATAGCTGATGCAATCTTCCTAGCTATATTTTGCATGTGGGCTCTTGCCCTGAAAGCAGAAAGGACCCAGATCAGATAGCATCCTTGCACAGACTCTCATAAATGGATGCAGAGGGCCAGAATGACCAGGATTGGCAAAAGAAAGCAACTGAGGTATGGTTCCTTATCCTCTCATGTCATACTTTAATAAACAATGACCAAGAAAAATGACAGAAAGAAAACTTGGAAATGAATGATGCTTTTTGGTCAGCAAGACGCTATGAAAAGCAAATGGCCACTGTTCCTCCCTCCAGGGATGTGGCAGTCTAGACTTTAAGGGAGCTCAATGAATACTGTAGATATGAAAGGAAATGAAAAGGAGAAGAAGGAAAAGGAGCCAACATTAGAACATTTTCATTGTGAAACTAAGAGTGAACACTGACAGATGCTACCTCGAGGTGGATTATCATTAACCTGGCCATAACCCCTGTAGACAGGCTCAAAAAAGTTATTCCAAGCAAAGCATCTCCCACAGGATTCAGAGGTCAGAGAAGAGATCACAGATAAGAAGCTCAAACAAAAACATAATCAGTCAATAGAAGTTATTCCAGCACTAATGACTACAACACCTCAGTGCTCTGTGCCTGACATCACTCAACAGACACGAACAACTCATTACAGTTGTTCTTATATCTACCACAGAAGTGATTAAGTCTGTGGGTTACTGAAGCAAAGAATTCCTAGGCTAGGTTCACGATATGATTTCTTCTGCATATTTTAATTCAGGCATTCTTCTGCTGCTTGTCCTCCTCCACTCCAGGAAAGATACAATGTAACATTCAACTTATTCCTTGTAGTCCCACCTTTTGCAGACATATTCTGTCAACCAGTTCAGTATTTCATTGCGCCATGTTGAAAACTGAAACTTCACTCTTTTATAAAAAAATACAGGCCATAAATTACAAAGTGAGTTTTGGTATTAATATGCAGGATAGCCTCTTCTCTTGTACAATAAATACTAATACTAAAATAAGGAAAAACTCTCCTTTCTAATTGAATATTTAAAATTAAGGAATCCGAAGTCAGTGATGAGGCACCTATGTATACAGAAATGCAATTTCAGAGTAAAAAACACATGAATCGCACCTTTTTCCTGAGGGAAAAGTTTTCACCAAAGTGAATGAAAATTATTCACCTTATTCCCTCTTTCAAAGTCTAATTCAACAATGATGCTAGGTAATGACAAAATCTCAGGGCCTAGAATGACTGCTGTTGACAGGAAGCATGACTGATTTGGGAACCAGATTTTTTAGGAAGCTACAAACAATGTCAACAGGCTTATTGAGGAATTAATTGAAGCCACCATTTTACAGAGAAGACAGTCTAACCCTGGTAAACTGGTAACACTAACTGACCAGTACTCAATACGGCACCACAACAGAAACACTCAAATGCAGAGGTAACTTCCTTATTACACATACCTGTCCCTATCCTCTTCTTCTCTCCCAAAGGTAAGTATTGTGTCTCAGTGTTATATATAACAAGGATAGGCTTTCAGGCTTATCCTACAAGAGTAAATGGAAGCCACAGTTTCTAAAGGCAGTCTCAGTATTCAATTCAAATCCCAGTATATTAGTTTAGAAAACCAAGACAAAGGTGGAAAGAACAAAGACGTCTCTAGTTGGCATAAGCATTTATTTTTCCTACAGTTACATTGGTTCCTACACTAAATGTCTGGTACCTTCACAAACAAGCAGTGTAAACTGAAACTGTCCCTTTAAGGACAGAAGACTCTCCAAACCCCTGCTCATCTGCAGATTTACTGCTTGACACGGAGGGAGCAAGGACAGTAACTGAGTGTGATTGTGTGATCAGCATAGTAATCAATCACTTCTGATACTTCACCTCACTCTCTCTGTAGTACTTGTTTATTTTGAAAAACCCAAACTTGCAGCACATTACAGATTAGGGTTTCACACTCAACACACCTGGGCTAATGTTTTGAAAAGTCTGGGTAACTTCAGAAATGACTATGACTTTCCTGCATGTAGGTATTGGAAAAGTAACTTGGAGTGAATATCTAAACATGTCCAGAAAAGATGAACTAAAGCAGAGCTGTTCCTCCCTGTGAATGATCTGATCTCTGTTGCATCTCAAGAAAGCTATTTCATATAGTCAGATCACTGCCCTGGGGGACCCACAAACTTCAGAAAGAGCTAATAAAGTAAAAGAAAATAAAGGATTTATTTACTGCTGTTCTCAGTGTTAAGGATTATTTACAATCTTTTTCTACAGAGAAACGGAAATGTAAGCCTTGGATATAACACAACACACTCAGATCCAAAAGAATCAGGAGATACAAGGAAATCAGTACCAAAAGTAATGACTTCAGATAGATTTTTTAAAATTATGCGGTCTACTTTAAAAATAAAATTCTAATTCTGAGATTGCTTAGTATCTCTGTGTGAAAGCTAGATATTGCACCTCTGTACTCAAAGCATATGGCACATAGCTCACTAACGTATTTTTCAGCGATGACGATGCAGGAAAACACCCTTCTTGCTATTTTGGGCATGGCATATGATCTAAAGATTTCACTATGTTGACATTCTAAACTTTGCCAGATGCAACAAAATTCATGGGACGTCCCCACATCTAGCTTACAAGACAATTTCAGGAATGCACCTTTATTTTGGGTTATGTGATTCTATGATACAATTCTATGTAACTACGTATATTTAAAGATCCAGAAGAGATCACAGGCTTAGTCTAACAGATCAAATGCATCAAAGAGTTGAAACACATTCAGGTTTTTCTGTTCAGTGCTCTCCTCCACCTGCAAGATGCAAACTGATGAATTAATTCTAGTTCCAGGGGCAGCTACTGTTCAGAGTACAGGACTGTTTCTAACCCCTCTCACTATCTGCAAATTACTACAGAAGTTTAAAATGCGATGGAATTTTCTGGAATGATCCAGAAATCACTGTTAAGAGTTTCAACACCATTGGTTTTTTTTTGGCTCTTTGAGCCATATACAAAGTACCAGGCAATAGGACCTCTCATTCTATACAGTCCATTTCAGTAATGTTTCGACATAGTATTGGGCTTCTGGATTGAGATTTCCATACAGAGGATGTACCTGTGATACACTTCCGTCCTAAGTCACCTGACCAGATGATTAGTGCTAGTTCACACAATATCAGGTTTCATACAATTAAGATCTCAACATGATTACCATTTTTTAAGAATACTGGGCAATAATTGTCTCATATTTCCCTAATTTACCGTTCACAAGTTGAAATGACTTGTGAAAAGGCACAAAATTAGAATAACACTATGCACCTAACTGCTATGCAGCACTGTTGCTGCATAAGTACTTAATTTAAATAATAATCACAACATACCATTTTGATATCAAGTTCAAACTGAGGGACAACATCAAAAGCTGGCTTCACAACTTTGTATTTAATTGGGCATGCGTCCTACTCATAGCAATGTAATTAAGTCTTTCCTTGAAAGCAATGTGTAACAACTACAATCTGTAACTACCTAGCCCAGAATTTTGGGGAAACTGAATTCCCAAAACACGCTATCAGTTGCCAGTGTCTCAACTAACTCAACTGGTCCAAGCACTCATTTTGTTCTGAATTTGTGTGAGTCTAGTTATGTTAGCCCCTGACTAATGATTAATGATCTCCAAGGGCAGAATCTTTATCAAAATGAAAATCGCAGGTATAAAAGTTAACAGCCATCAGTCAGCACAGTGGTGCTCACTGTCACCTGAACAACAGGCTTGTCTAGTTCATTTAATCATAATTACACAATAAACTACTAATGTACTTTTCCTTCTCTGGCCAATGTTGCAGAGGTTTTGCCCATCAGAAAACGTGTCAGGAGAAAGCAGAGTCGTGCCAGCACCGGCTGCCATGCTGAGAACACAAGTCATTACAAGTGTCACTAATGACACCATCCCCATTCTTCTTTTTTCCCACCTGGAATTGACTGCAAAGCCAAAAGACCTGCTGCAGAGTTAATGAGAACTATTAAATCTGTTTTAATCTTAAGAACAAAAGAACTCATACAGGACTGACTCTGCCCAGACAAAAAAAGGTATCTGCTGCCTGACTGAGGTAAAAGGTAAAAAATGCACCACTTCTCAGGAAAGCAAGAGTGGGAGGAAAGGCACTGGCAGAGGCACTTAAGCGCACTAACAAGAAGTTCAATTCTCAATGGCAGTACTCAGCTTCTTTTCTGTTAACATCTCTTGACTGGCTAACTAGTAAACACAAGATAAAATGGAAATAATTCCCTGCCAAATAGGCACAGCTGTAGGTCCACCTCTGATGATTCAGCAGCAGCTCTAGGCATCTGCCAATTTCTTCTTTTTTTAATTTTAATTCAACATGGATCTAGAAGTGGCAGAGACTGCAGTCTACTAGGGAAGAGGAGCCCACAGCACGTAAGGAAAGCAGCACACAAGACAATAGTAACTATTTCAGTGCATAGATGCTCGCTTGGATGTCACAGCTTGCATTTACAATGACTAATCAGTAAATCTGAATACGACACTCAGTATAAAAGTGGTAAATTAGCAATGGCAGAGTACTTCAAATTATGTTTCTCAAAATATAGAGCATTTTATAATCCATACCAACTTCCTCAGCTAAAAATAAAACTGGAATGAATTCTGCATTCATGTAAGATTTCCATCAATTTCAGTGAAATCACACGGTGTGTAAACAGGTGGAGAATTTGGTCCAAAATATTTCCCCCTACTGGGGGCCAATCTTGTTTGCTCCTTTCAGGGCTCTTACTTCTCTTCTTTTGCCAGACAGGGAGCAAAACAATACATGGTCAAGACCACAAAATCGCTTTTGGAAAAGTTAATGTACCCAAACTACAAAGGTACTGAATTTGTATCACATTCACAAAAAGACAGACCTTTCCTTGAAGTGACTGTGGCAGTATTCTTAATAATCAAGAGAAGCCCCATTCCATCCATTATTAACACTCTCTGTAATTGCAGAACTGGAGACAAAACCTGTTCATAAAACTTACAGGAACATTTATATTCATATTTTTTCCACTGTCAGTTGAAAAAGAGAAAAAAAGATATAATCTGATTTATTTGAATAATGAAACAGTATTTCATTTACTGTTCTATTTGTTTCAATTTTGTTTTTTAACTTAGCCTTGAGACATGAATCATATTAAAATATTAATTTAAATATGTTTACCTATTATGGCAATAACATACTATCTGACTTACTATATTATACTCTTTTGACATTTTAAAAGCAACATTTATATGGTCCCAAACTGAATTTTTTGAAGGTCTCTTTAATGGAATATATGGTCTTTTCATCTTGGGAACAGAAACAAATTTTGAAATACTATATCTGTGGAAGAGATAATTTTTTCTGACCTTCACATTAATACAGTGCTTTAAAGAACAGTTTTTTAAAAAATTGCACTATATGTAAAGTGTCAAATAATGTAATATGAAATCTGAATTACCAAGTAAATGAGCATTTTCAACATATTCAGAAGTCTTAGGGAATTTCAACTAAGAGGTTTAAATTTTAGTTGCTTTAATTCATTTGAAGTATGGTTCTGCTTACCAAGTTTTCAAGTTAGAAAACACTCAAGAATTTTTCCACAAATTCCATAAATGAAGGTTTGATGCTTTTTCAAAATATTGAAAATAAAAAATTTAAAGTTTGAAGGGCAATTAGAAACGAACATGAGAAACTTAATATTGTTATTAAATAAAAACATTACTGAAATGTGTTCAAGAGCATGCTAGTACCACATGTACCTGAAAACTCGTACTACAGTCTGTCTCATGCATGTAACACCCCATCTTGTGTAACAATATAAAAATATCCCCTAGTTTCCCACAACATTAAATCTGAGCTTTAAAGAAGACAGGTATCTACTGGACAGCTGATTTTTGCTGCTGGCTAACAAGGTTAAACAAGTTGAAAATGCATCTCATTTTGTGACTAAGACTGCTAATATTTTGCTAATCCAAAAACTATCATGTACTTCTTGTACCTGGAAAGCGAGAAAAGGTGAACAGCCTCAGAAAGAGATTTGCTAAATTCACAGGAGAACCCTTCTCATTCATCACCTGCTGACAGCAGGGAATGAAACAAAGGCTGTGGGTAAATAAAGAACCATATAGTGGTATTATCATGGACTGAATCAAAATGAAAAGTTATTACTTACTGAAAGTTATGCTTCATCTTGCCCTCATAATTTAGTGCTCCTTCCTTTTAAATCCAAGCCAGTAATGATAACTCATGACAATTGCGCATGATCATTATTCATGAAAAAGTAGTAATATGTACACAGCAACAAATGGAAATGCCTGTACATGTCTAACAAATGCTATATTTTCAACAGAACAAATGAGAAAGAAACCACTAAATAAATTCTAAAAATAGTTACTTAGGCATGAAAATTTCTTACAGACATGGTAGCGATATTTATACCTACTACTTTTCAATTAAGAAAATTCGTTACATAATGATATTCAAAGGACTCTAGTGCCCAGTATGAGGCATAAGAAACTGCTATAAAGCTAAATATTTCATTACATTATTGACCATGTTGTTTTCATCTTGGTAAAACTTTTAAGAAGTTTGCTTTTATAAAGGAACTTTGAATATTAGCATTCACTACTTATGCATGGAACAACATGGCAGAAAGCGTGTCTCTGATGACAAAGAAGTTACTTACAGGTAGTAAGTGTAGGAGTGATAGCTTCTTCTGCCATGATGGTGGAAGGATTAGGCAGTGGTGGAAAAGATGAAATGGAAGGAAAGAAAAGCCAAATATTAATGTATGAAAAATCAAGATGAAACTGAGACCAGAACTGGTGACATAAATGAAAGGTAGCAAGAACGCGTATCTGGGCATATCATGCAACATGTCTGGAACAGACAGATGACATATCCAATCTCCATAAAACTTTAAGCAATACAATATACAATATATCTCCAACTGTTAAATCAAACCACCTTAAGGTACACCTACTATCTAAGCAATGTTAGATATTTAATGTATATTTATCTCTGCATATACTACACACAAAAACACTCCCAATTAAAGTGATAAAACACCTCCGATTATACCTCATCTGCATTAGGAATAAGGCACTGGAGCTTCTAAGATGGCATTAGAAGTTTAACAACGCAGAGTGTCAGGACATGTAATAAGCAGCTTCTCTTCCTGTCACAGTACTGTAGGATCTTTGGCCTTCCCTTTCTTTACTTAAAGAAATCAGTTCTGACACTGACAGGACTAGAACTTGTTTCCAGAGGGGAAAAATCAATGGCCAGAGCTTTTAAAGCATCTCAGCTTTTTTAATAACCATTTAAACTCTGAAGAAAACTTTACTTCTTGTCACACAAAGAAGAAAGCTACCTTATGGGCTAAAATTATTTCGGTGGTATTTCTCCATGTGGCAGAGGAAACGATAAAAACTGCTCCTGTATCCCTGTTATTTCTGCACACATGAATGTCACAAAGAACACGCTGGAGATGAGCATCCTGAGAAATAAGGACCCAGCCAGTCTTTCCTGCATCACCTCTTGCACAGCCAGACCCTCCAACCCAGCAATGCTTTGCATGAGCACAAAGCAGAGAAGCCCTCCAGCTATGCTCTTCTGCTTTACAGCTCTCCCTCCCTCTACAAGGAGGACTGCAACCCTCCAAAAGGGGCAAGTTTGAAGTTAAATGAATTCATATATTGACTGCAATTAAAAAGAGGCTGGAGATCTTAAAACATTTCTGAGCATAATGCCAAGTAGCATTCACATGTTGGTAAGATAAAAGACTGAAAGAACCATGTAGGCATTTGTAATTTTTACAGCACATGCATACAGCCCTTTGACTACAGAGGAAACATGTAAACAGGCCTTGCAAAGGACTATAACAAACGTTAACTTGCCTCTAGCTACATGCTTCAGGCAACCCTTTGAAAACTAGGCTTTCATCAAATTTTTTCTCTCTTCTTTGTATGAAGATACTGTTAGAAATACTTCCCAGTTTTTATTCCCATTTTTCTGATGCAAACAGTATTGTTCAAACACAACAAGCTAGATACCGAATATTTAATCACGTGGCACATCTGCAAAAATGCACACTTGAGTTTTAAAAGATATCTAAGCATAGAGTAAGGGGAAAGCTGCAAAACAGTTACATGCTTCTTCCACCAGCACACACCCCATTGCCTTCAGTAAGGAGCACAAGATCAGGTCCTACCTAAGCAGATGGACTTACCTGCTCTATTGGCAAAGGGTTGTTTTCTGGTGCTGTCATAACTGTATCTCTCCCTGCACTTTTCAGAATTACTCATTTTCTTCCTTTCATTTAGAATCTCATGACACTGCCAACCATGTTTCTTGCCATATGTTGCCATGACAGAGATTTAATGTAATTAGTACAAACGTTCTCATACTTCTAAAAGATGTATAATAATTTGAGAAGCAACAATAAATACAATTAATCAGTGAAGCACTGCTGGTACTTATATGCAGAATTCTGCCAAATGTGTTATAGAGATAAATTATTCCTCATGAAAAACATGTTAAAAATCCAGGAGTTTTAATTTGTGTAAATGTTCCATTAAACATTTGTATTAGATGAGAAAAATTCGAAGTCTCAAGCTCCAGTTATTTTTATATTGTTGCAGTTGTGAGATTTTCCATATGAAAGTCCCTGAAAAAGAGCACTGTGTTTTTTGACACTCAAGAATACCAGACACTGAAAAAACAAGCAAAAAGAATAAATTAAAAACCTACAGAAAGTTTCAGACTTGCAAGTCCTCAGGCCACATGCAAAAGCACCATTCATAACTGAAAAGATTTAGCTTTTCTAAGAAATGTGGACAAGTTCCATTTTACTTCCTACATAATGTATACAAACTTACTCTCTCTCTACATATGTAAAGTCTTTTTCTGTTAAAGAGAGTGACCCAAAGATTTTGGCCAATCTTGTCCAAGTTTTCTTTTGTGCATGGTGCTTCAGTCACTTTCCACTAGAGAGGTTATTTTGTGTCAATAAACTGTTTCTGTGCACAGTGATAATATAAAGCACTTTTATATCCTTCAGGACTGAAGACATAAACAGATCTCATAAATTTTACTTGTAGAATAAGTCTCACTGTAAAATTTATCAAAACCAATGCAGGTAGGCACAGGAGGGCTGTCCCACCAGGAGGGAAAACTTCTGGAACCGTGTAATTACCACAGCGATTTCTCTCATTGCATCTCATTTGTAGCTGGCCCAGAGGGAAAAACAAGGTTCAGGGGTAGCACTGGGAGAAGACTGGAGTTTTCCTTCAGCCCCATTATCTCCGATTTCCATCCTAACTGCCTGAAATTGTTGGCAAAGGTGCCTAACTGAAAACAGCCTGATTTGCTATCACAGAATGGGACCACCGCATTCCCAGCCCAGCTCCACCGAAGGCAAAAGCCTTCCTCATCCACTGCCAGGAACCTGAGTCTCTGAGTTAAACAGATGCCACGATTACATGTTAGAAACTACTGGAAAGCTCAAGCATAGAGACAGCTGGAAAAAGAAAATAAAGATAGGCAAAAGAAAATAACCTTTTTACAGAGAAATGCAATAATCAGAAAAACTCCATTCTACAGCTGAAGAAGAAGCCAATGTAATTAAATTTTAATAACTGCTTCCTTACTGCACTCCCACTGCAGCAGCAAGATGGTAGCCCAGAAAGAAACAGCTGCACCAAAGACATACATACTTTTCAGCAAACCTTGGACCAATAAATCTAATTTCTCAACTGCTGTATATGTTTTAAACTTAGCTGAACTAGAATATAAAAGAGGAAAAAAAAAGGGAAAGGAGAAATGAATGAAGATGGAAGGTTCTGATTTTTCCAACTCTTGATTTAATTGCTATTGCTTTTCCAAAGGCAGTGGGAACAGTTTTCTCATTTTCACTGCTCTATTTTAAGTTGAACAAAAGGTGAACTTGCTGCATTTTTTATTTTTATTTTTTTAATTTTTTATAAAGTCCTGTGCAGGTGTATCAAAGACTGGCAGAGATCAAGGGCTTTGCCTGAGATTTAATATTCAGGAACAGATTCCAAATCCACTTTATTGTGGAGCAATATTGTGGAAACACATGTATTGGTTTCCACTGACTTTGTGTCAACTCTTATGTGAGAGATTCAGAGCACAGCTGAGAAGCAGAAAGCCTACTGAAGTTATTTTGACTTCACAGAGAAGAATCATCTCATTGATATGATCATATTGGTAGCAGAAAAAACTTGCAGGCTCCTAGTCCACATTACATGACATCTTTATGCAGGAATGTGGTTGAATGGATAAAGAAAAGATAAAACAGAGCAGATAAAGAACTCTTAACAACCAGGTGGGGAGAAAACCAGGAAAACACTTAACAGCCTTCCCCTGACCCAGGTGACAGGCCTACAAACCTGGTTTACTTTAGACAAAGGCTGAGTGTCCTCACAGAAAATGTTTCAGTGTCCATGATGTTCCTACCCTCATTAATGACTCCATACCATGCACTGAATAGTTAGGCCAACCTAATCTCTCTGTGACTTGGTTTACGATATAACTACTTCAGATCATTATACAGTGAAATTAGTAATGATGCCTAATGACTACTGGTATTTGCAGAACTTCTCTACCTACTGCTTCGACAGTGACCATATCCAAAGCATGTCTGTGCTGCACTGAAAATTCTGCTTTGAATGTCGGTCTTGTCTGCTTGGCTACTGAACTAAAAGTCAAAGAAACTCATCTGTGAATATCCATGGGGCCTGGCAGTGACAAGCAAAGAATGGTTGCTGGCTGAACTGAGGTGGCTCTTAAAGGAATATGTTGGACAAAGACATTGTTATCATGTACAGTAAAACCCTTATCATGTACAGTAAAACCCCTTTCTAAATCTCTTGAGAATAGAAAGAAATGGTTTGAAATTAAGTTAATTAAGCGCTGTGAAGCCCCAGAGACAGACTAAATTTAATCTACAGGTGAGATCTGGAGATCAAGTCTACAAGGACCCATTTTCAGGAAAGAATGAATAACAGACAGTATATGCCTTGGAACATGCCTTGGGATAGGGAATGGGATACTGCTGTAGCCAACTCCAAGCAAGACAAGTTTCAGGGCACGTAGACTCACCGCAGTGAAACCTGGCATTGTAGCCCAAAGAGTCTGCACATAACAGTGCAGAGGAAAGTGGTTCTCAGGCGAAAGGTGTCACTGAATAACAGGGTGCTATTTTATTTTTCAGTCCGATCTTTACTCGAGTAAAACTCCTGATACAGTAAATGAAATAAAACGATCAAGTGCACTAGTCAAATGATGCACTAGCTTGATAAGACTGTTTCACAAAGTAGCACCTAAAGTATCATAAAACTGCAAAACCACTACAGTTATACTAAGCTTGCAGAATGATTTCTACATTTTCTCCAAATGCATAATGTATACACAGTAACTGAACCAAGGTGAAACCATAGGGGCTCTCAGCAGCATAGTGAATTAATGCACCAATAACAATTTATTGAATAATTGGTTTATCTTTTGCTTAAGTCATGAGTGTAATTGTATTCAAGACCTTCTATGCTACAGAGTCTGTTTTAGAGGTCTGGGACACCATATACCCACCTCCTGAAACTCTCATTAAAGCCTAGTCACATCCTGTTACACAGATGAACCATTCTTACTTTTTAATATTCACCTCAACTCATTTCACAGTTTGTTTTGTTCAGGGCTGCAGCATCATTCCGGGATATGTTTTAAGTTATTGGTATCATTCTTTCTGTACAACACAATGAAATTGTATGTATTTGGTAACAGAGTTCCTGGACTTGTACCGTCAATAGTTTCATCTCTGTCACAAGCAGATTTATTCCAAACCCCAAAGAAGCTCACATAATGCACTTTTCTTCTAACAATAGAATTACTATGAATAACAATTACTGTGCTGTGGTAGACAGGAGGAACCAAGTATCCTTCTGCATTAACATGCAGACACTTAGGATTCCAGCCTTCTTGCCTCTAACAATTAGATTATCAAAGAGCTTTTCCCTAGAGAATGAAGCAAGAGCTGCCATAGCATCCATTTAGCCAGAGACCCTGACACCTTGTTTACTTTGAAACTATTTGGATCATTTTGCAGTGCTCTCCCTTCAAGATTAAGAAGAACTTGTCTCCCTTGGGTGAATACATTCTACCTTTGGTGCAAATGCTTAAGGAGAGGCTCAGAACTGGAGGAGAGAGAGCGATGAATGCTGGTCAGGAATTGTGTGAAGAAGGATTGGCCAGACAACATGAGAAGCCTTCCTGCCTGCATGTCAAGTGCTGTGTCTGGCCCTAGGGAGGAGTTTGGGAGTTCAACTGTTAAAATTGAAGGTATGAATGATGCAAGAAATCAGAAGTGGGAAGAAGAAAGTACTGCAGAGTCAGAATAGATTTTAACTCTGCTACATTGTACTTTATTGAGAAGGTTTGGTTACCAGCCAGACTTACCCTGGGGCTTAAGTCTCAATCTCTTCTGTATGGCAGCTTTTGCCTGCTTTACCTACATCTTGTCGTGACCCAGCCCTCAGCCCTGGCCACAGCTCACCTTTCTCTGCACAGAGCCTTTCTAACTCATGGCCCCACTTCTGTCTTCAAGGAGAGTGAAAAGCAGCTACTTCTGTTGCCCGCCCTGAGGCACTGTCAGGCAGCTGCCTCCTTAGCTGCACACCTCCACTGCTCAAATTCTGGAAGAATTGCAGGCAGCTTAGGGGTTTGGACTATCTCAGACCTGCCAAACTAGTTAACACACAATTAAATCACATAGTAAGGGGATGAGCAAAATCAGGCCAAGATGGCTCACAAAGGAAGAAAAGGGGATAATACAGGGTGAATTGCAAAGAGGTGAGGGGTTATGGGAGAGTAAAGAAGGCTATGGCAGATGTGGAAGGAGAATTCGTGACACAGCTCTCGCACATTCCCAACCCCAGCTCTATAGCTGCAATTATTGCAACCTAATTCATTGGTTCTATCTGCTAATGAATTTCTCCCAATCTAGACTTAGCTTTTATCAATCATCACATGAATTTTTTCATAACCATGCCACCGCCCTAGCTAGGAAATATTTTTCCCTTTATTAATTTTCCTTTTACAGTGTTGAGAAAGGCAACTAGGTTTAAAAGCCTTACATTTCTAATATTGTAGAACTTTTCAAATGATATTCAAAGCAAAACAATCTCAATGGGGAGTGTGTGTTGAACCAGCATTTGGAAACATTTGGCACCATTGTAACATTTTGTTTTCAGGGAATGAAGTTTATGCAGAACAATATATACCCCATTCTTAGCACAAATTACCTTAGCTTTAGTTCCTGTTTGACTGAGGACTTCTTTCACATTCCGAAATGAAGCTACATCTACCTTTCAGCTGATCTGCTGAATAGAGTGGAGATTCGCACTTGCAGGATAGAGATGCTGTTCTATTATTAGAGTCCATCATGCAGTACTAATGCATAAAGCGCTAGAATCATTAACCTCAAGATGTTTTTCTTCTATTACAAAGCCCCAAACACTACTTCATAGAAAATGCTGTGGGATGAAAGAGATATTCTGGTTTTATAAAAATCCAACAAAGCTTTGGGGGTGGGAGGGAGCAGTACTTCCTAAACTCTGTGGCAAAGGGCACGAAGATGGCTGGATACTTTTGTCAATATCAAACTCAGAACTGCTGTAGGAGATGCTGCAATATGAATATGTACATAGAAAACATCTACTAATTGCTCACCTTTTCTTCATTACCAGCACGACCCCCAGAAATATAATGACGAACAGCAAGATGCCTGCAATGACTCCAGCAATTTTAACAGTGTGGTCGGTCTGCTTCTCAGGCTCTGGGTCTGGCTTTCGAGTGGCAGCCCCTATGGAATCAGTAAAAGGAAAAGAGGAGAGAGAAAAAGAGTAAGGATGTTATTTTTTCAGTGTTCATGCACTTAACCTACCAATGTCATCAGTCTTATCCAAGGCCAACAGATACAAATGCTTGATCTTTCAAGAGAAAATCCTGCTTTCATATGCATTGACAGGAATGTAATTCTTCATATTGTTCCATGACATTTTGCTAGAACACAGCACAGGTGGGGTATCACAGCCAGCCCTGACCCTTTAATTAGAATGTCTTCACAGATTCACAAATTTCTATATTTTTATTATCTGTGCTGGCTCCCTTTTCTTTCTGCCATTTAGAAACTTGCTATCAACACAATAACTATCCAAAGCCTTTATCCAAATTTGATTTGCTGGAACATTTTCCTCAATTATTTTTCACAAATGAAGCTGTAATTCCGTAACATATTAGCTTAAACACCTGGAAAAGTGAGATAAGCTCATTTACCATGCATTTTACCCGCAATTGTTTTTTACACAATAGACTTTTTTTTTTTGCCTTTGGAAATCTAAATCTAGGTCACATCTGGTAGGCAAAAAGACTCCTTCTAAGCAATATATTCACAAAGTGGGAAGCAGCTGATGATCACACCACTGGCACCCACATTTAATATCTGTTTAAATGAGATAACCAGTGCCTTACAGCAGCTACTGTCTTAGCTCTTCCAGCTCCTCCATTTAAAAAAAAAAAACATCATTTGTACTGTTTACTGTATAATGTGATGGAACGTCAAATCCATGTCTGATGAAATATCCATTTCCTCTACTAAATGAGTTCAGGATGAAAAATGTTAAGGAAGCAACATTCAATTCACTAAACTGATTTTTTTTTTTATGGACTTCCATTTTTTTTTAATCAAAACATGACAGCATTCATCATTTGAGGCACCATCCCATAAAATGGACACAGGGATTTATGGATCACTTTCCTGCTATAGCTTTTTTGGGGAAGGCAAAGGAAGAGTAAAGCCTAAGTGAAGTGTAATATTTTAAGATCACATTCTTCTATCACTGTCTGAGTTTTGCAGGGGATTTTGAAAGCACTAATTGTATTTTATGTGTTTCTTCACTTCCTTATTTTGGAAAGGAAGCAAATTGGAGATCAATTTCCATGCAGAGATATTTTCTGAAAAGTACAATGAAAACATTTCCAATGTTTGTTGTAACCAGAATATTCTAAGACAGTGAGTACTTCTGAGCACCCACAGTTACACTTTGGCCTACATCTTCAAAACTCCTTACCACCTGGAATGTCAGGAAAACCTGGCAAATTGTATTGCTACCAGAAAAGGCGCTAATGTTTAAATCAAAATATGTCTAGAGGTAACGCAGGAGTCAGGTTCTTAGGGAAATTCTGGCTGTGGTACTCTGTGTGAGTGCTAAGTCAGAGAAGGTGATCTGCTGTCTATCTCTGTGTCCAGTCCCATCAGAGTATTAGTTCGATAGCAATGCACTGCAATTCCGAATTACTGAAATTCTTACTGTGTGTGAGTAAAGGTAATGGAATCTGGCTCTGTATTTTCTTCAATGTAGCTGCATAAAATTCTGTTATAAACAGTTCTATTTTTATTTTCCTTATGTTACATATAAACCTTTTCGTTAAACTCTTATTGCTGTAATCTACACAAAACTCAAAGGTATAGCAGATATTTAGAAGATGTGTAGAGTATTTTCATGCAAAAGGCAGCTGTTGAGTTGAACTTGGCAAACAGGAAGCAGTGAATTGAGCATGACATGATAAGGACTTCACGGTCCTTTTTTAAATCTAAAAACCAAGCAAGAAAGAATTCAAAGCCAATAATAAGCAAGATCTTTTCAGATGCTATTTCTAAAACTGGTTCCTTCCAAAGTCTTTCCTTCATTATTTCCTTCAGGCTACCTCACCCTACTGCAATACTCATCAGTAATGCCTAAATAAAATCAAATTCCACCTTCTGGTTTCATTCTTTTTGTTAAGGCTTCCAGTGCTAGTTTTGGGATCATGAATGTTAAACATTAAAAGTAAGTTAAGGCAGCCTTGCTACATTTTCACCTAGAACTCTCAACTATCCAATGTGTTTTGTCTCTGTGTCATATCTCTGACAGCACAGGCTCCTCCCTTCAGTGGAACTAGCTGCAACTACACAATGCGGAAGAGGCAGAATCAAAATCGTATTCAGAGCACACACATTTTCTGCATCTCATGGAACACATCTTTCATGAAATGCCTCCAATGACACAAAGCATTACCCTCTTGATAGTCATGGACAAGCTTGGGAATCTACCACTACTGCAAATTCCCCAAAGAAAAGCTACATGAGGAGTGATACAGAGCCTAACCAAATGGCCACCAAAAGGACACAGAAACTCCCGTATTGCATAATCTATTGATTATCCAATCGAGGGACCATCTCAAATTGTCTAAGAAAAGCAAACACAATGCCATCTTGTGTTAAAAACAGAATAAAGCTTCCCACCATGATAGACTCAGCCTGACTCATAACAGAGATTGTCTTAAACTGAAAACATGATGTTTGACATGCTTTTTAAAAAGTCTCATGATGAATTGTTATAAAAAATCCCAAATATTGGCATTATGTCAATTCTCCTTTAGTTCCATTCAGCATCTCATTCATTCCCTGGCAGAATATTGCTACTTTCTTGGTGTCAGTGGGTTTCAAAATCTACTTGGGTAAAAGAACCAGATTTGCCACATTTCAACTTTCTTGAGCATCCTTTGAGTCTTTTAGGATTAGAATATCTGGATCAACTTTCTTCGTTTTATTTAATACTGTTTATTCCTTTAACATACATCAGATTTCTATGATAGGATTTTAAAACATTATTGAGTTCTATCCCATTCTTTATCCCTCTTAGCACTGTTTTTGGTTTTATTTCAGCATCAGAGGGACACTGAACAGAGGTCACTGGTATGTTGTTCAAAGTGAAACTTGCATCCCTTTCTTCAGTGCAGTGTTCAATTTTGAACCCTTTATGAGTTAACAGTAATTCAAATTTACCTCTGCTGAATATTACACAGCATTTATCAAGACTGAAATTTGACTTGGCACTACCTCTTTATTTAGTTTGCTTTTGTCCTGCTGAAATTCTTCACAGTCCTGTGTGAATTCTGCTAACCCACATCACCAGGCATCATCCTCAAGAGCTGCTGCCTCAATGGTGACTCTTCCATGTACTTAACAGACATACTGTATGGCATATAAATTAAACTCTAAAGTGCATTAGCTACGATAAAAGCTGGCAGTTTACTTCTCCCTGGTTTCTCGCTGATAGGCAGATTTTGATCCAGAGCAATATTTGTCTCTCACCTCATAATTACCTTCTAACTGACTTTTAACCTATAGCCACACAGGCAATTGCTCTGGCACCATGGAAAGAAAGGTGAGCTGTGTGAAAGGGGATTGAAGCAGCTAGAGGCAGCAGTTCTGAAATTCATTTTGCTACTTGATAAACTGCAATGTCAATTTGTGCTTTTAGTTTTGTTTGTAAGTTTTCAAGAGAAATTTGAAATATTACTATTTGCAAGTCTATAAAAAATTGATGCTGTTGTCTCTCTTTTATCGTGCTGTCCTGACACATACTAAAAAAGTTGAGTGAAATGGAATCCTTCTTCACAGAAACAGACATTATTGTATCACGATATTACAGTCCTGGCATTTCATTCTATTTATTACTGTTGTTTTAAGCAGTTTGTCTGACATAGTCATTTTTAATTTCCTTGAGCATCGTAGAGCCTTTAAAAATACTCAACTACAAGAGTAGTGGAGTTATATATCTCCAGTAAAATATCTGTTTTTAATGACAGAGTGCACATTGTTGCCAAGAGCTTTCTTCACAACGTTGGACCTAATGATTTACTGGGGGGTTTTTTATTTGTTTTACTTTTATGCTTTTGGTTTTACACTTGGAAACAGAAGCCTGACTTTAAGCCTCACACAATAATCTCACTTCTGTTTTCTTACTGAGAGTGTTTGGGTTGGTGGAGTTTGAAAAGTCAAGGCCAAACTGACACACATCCTGTGGTTCACCTCTGGAAAGGCAATAGGTCAGTAAAGAACAGTGAGTGCAGGACAGCTGAAGGGAGCTGCTTAGAAAATGAAAGGACAAGGAAACGTTTCCTACCAGTTTAAAAAGGATTGAGGTGCTGACTTTGGGAAGTCCTTATTTGATGAGAACAAACTAGAGTGCTTCCTGCCAGAGGTGAAAAACAAGAGATACACTTATAAACCCCAAGGTGCCACAAAACCCAGCAAATAAAGTGGAAGACAGTAACATTGTTTGATTCCATACCCTTTGGTTATTTACTTTTCTAATTAATCTCAGCAATTCCAATTTCCCTTTTACTTATTTATTGCCTATT